>NC_056733.1:305958691-306016191 GCF_019279795.1 Protopterus annectens | reverse complement strand
GTATGACCCCAGACTCCAAAAACATACCAACATTCAGCACAGCTGAAATTCTTACTACCTTCTGAAAACTTAACTCAAAAAGCACTTGCATCATAGTACTGTATATCCCACCAGGACAAAATATTCTAGTTCTTTAAGAAATACTGCCATGAATCTCGCTCAATATAACAAAACAATAATTTTAGGTGATTTTAACATTAACTGGCAGAACTTATCCTCTGACTTTCCAGTAACTGGCCTGAACCTATTCAAGATCACTCAACTAATTCTCTCTCCCACCAGAACTGACAGACATAACCATGGTTCCACACTAGACTGGATACTGGTCTTCAACCCAGAAAACTATTCTACATCTGGTATACTCCCAGACACTAAGAGATCACTTACCAGTGCATGTCCATAGGATTACCCCACAAATAAGCAATGAACATAAATATAAAATTACATGCAACCTAACGAGATTCAGTTAACATTCATTGACTCACTAAAAGAAATAGAATGTTCAACCTTAAAAACATTACCCCTAAATAATGCAACAGCCCACTTTAATAGTTACACATCCTAAGCCCTTTCCTTGACCTCTCCCCATCCCTGCCTCTTCCATCCACTATGATTCTAACCTTCCTACTACCTTACTATCAGCCTCCTCATACGACACTTCTACTCAGCTCCCTTTTTAAATATGCTTCTTCTCTTGTAATCATCTACTCTCTACTGTACTACTACTTAATCCACCTATAGTTTCATAAATGTTTACTAGGCTAATGACCACAAGGGCCTTTTTAAGCCTAGCCATGCATCCCAAATATCTGACAAGTTCTGATGCCCTTGACAAGTGCAAGCATGGTCCCGGGAGATGAACCATTTACAGGCTACTTGTTTGCATTAAAGACAAAGGTGCCAGACCAGGGATGAATTTCCGCTTTCCCATACAATTGTTCAAATTGCTCTTGAATTGGGTTAGAGAGGGACTCTACTTCACATGGATGGGGAGCCTGTTCCACAGATGGTCTCTGGGATACATACCTCTCTCTCCGGCAGGTCTTACTTATATCACAAGCAAGGTTTAAGTCTTTAGAATGGGTAATTCTGCTACTGTTTGTTTTTGTGGTCCGACCTTACCAGGGAAGGCATTACAGTAGGGGACATGCAGCACTCTCCCATATTAGTGAGGACAAGATCCAGTGTGGTTGCACCCCTGGATGGTGCATTAACTATCTGGTCCAGGGCATTTGTGTTTACAAAATCCAGGAATCTCTGCGCATGTACGTTTGATGTCATATAGGATTCCCAGTTTATAGTGGGGTAATTTAAAGTCACCCATGAATATGGTATTGGGTTGGATGGTTACTGTCTCTAATAAGTTTAAATATATGGTATGGGTTTCCTGGGTCATATATATAGTTTTCCCCAACTATATAAAATGTATTGTTAAACTACTGATTTCTCTGCAAATTATGAAAACACCAAGCGAACTTTCAGAACAATGTATTATGTCTACCTCAGTACACTTACACAATTTTGTAATACTAGTTAATGACTGTTACCTTCTTAAATGTATGAAAATTACAGGTGGGTAAAATCTCTACGAAAACAGTAAATGTCCTTCTGTTCACTGTTGCAGTATTCATTACCTAAGGGATCTCCTGTCAAGGATAGCCCAATGTCCAGCCAGTTTATTAAAACCTTTAGTACTTATATAGGTGTTATGCCAGGAGAAACAGAATGTCCTTAGGGACAAGGAAAACACATGCATCGAGGAGAAAGAAAAAGAGAAGAGCCCCTCAGCCAGGAGGGCAAGCAAGAACAAGACTAGGGCAGAAGGGAGGGAGCAAATACTTAAACAGTGAAGGGAAGGGTATTTACTGTTATGGAAAGATTTTCCACAGTTGTACTATTGTACTTCCACATCACTGATACAGTATTCCTAACATAAGGTAGAGTACAAAAGCTCAAGAGGAAGCCTGGGAGGAGAACGGCATGGAAGTTCCCTCCAGAAACCCATGCAGGCTAGTTCTGGCTCTGGAAATAACATCCATCTTGTAATGCTTGCTGAAAGTATGAACAGAGGACCAAGTAGCAGCATCAAGGACAGAACTGGTAACCAGACCCTTGAAAAAAAAAGCCTTTAATGATGAGGAAAGACATTTTCCATGAAAAGAATTACAAAAAGAAATGGCCTTACAAATCCTGAAGAGATGGTTTGCTTAGAAATAGCCAAATCCAAAAAAATTGTAATGAAAGGAAACAAAACACTGCTCGGATTTGCAAACAACTTTAGTTTTGTCCAAATAATATCCGAGCTGTCTATGCAAATCCAAGGTATGAAAAACCTTCACAATAACAGACAGTGGAGAAGAGAAAATTAACAGATTAATGGAAATCCTATTAACTAACTTGGGTATAAAAGAAAGATTAGTATGAAGAGAGAAACTGTCTCTGTGTTAATCTAGGAAAGGAGGAATGGCCATGACACCTTGAAGTTCAGAGACAGTCTTGGCTGAACTAAGAGCCAAAAGAAGAGCAGTCTTCCAAGTACAATGTTGTAAGAAAACTGAATTATTCAGGCACAAATGAAGCTTGAGCATTTTTTCAAGAGAAAAGCTGAAGTCCCAAGAAGGTGTAAAAGGTTTCCTGGGAGGCCTGATAAGGAGGACACCAGGACACCTTTAAGAAACCTCTTGACTTTAAATCTAGAGGCCAAAGGAAGATGTAATGGCTGACAGACAAACAGAAAATGCTGACAGGTGAGCTTTAAGTGAAGAATACACTTACTCAACATGAAGCAGATCACACAAATAAGAGAAAACCAGAGGAACCTCGACAGATGGGGGGTCCTAATGGCAAAAGAGGCACCATACAGAAAATCCCTTGCATTTGGATAGATATTATTTCCTGGTAGTAAGTTTTCTGGCCTCATGCAAAACCCGAAGCATGCACCTGAAAGGGATCAAAGCCCCATCACCCACAGCATCAGCTGAAGAGTGGAAGAGGACAACAGATAAGAGGACCCTTGCCTTGTGAGGTTATCCACCCAGTGAGGTAACTTGTGGCGATTGCCCCTGGCCAAGTGAGAAAAAAAGAATGAACCAATGTTGCCTGGGCCAAAAGGGTTTCACTAGAATGATTTTCAGGAAGGTCCTGCCTGATCTTGGTAAGAGAGGAAGGGGCGGGAAGGCATACAGAAACATCTCCTACCGAGAAAAAGACAGGGCATCTTCTTTCCAAACCAGAGGACTTGGGGCTCGGGAAGAGAATAGAGGAAGTTATCTATTCAGAGTGCACGCAAAAGGATCCACCTGACTAATAACCCAGCAATCGACGATGTCCAGGAACTCATTTCTGTGAAGCATCCATTAATGAGCTTGTGTGCTGGACCTGCACAAAGAGTCTGCCATTTACTGTGCTCCAAGGGGATGTAAACTGCCTGAAGAGCTGCTTGATACTGGACAGCAAGATCCAAGACCTGAAGAGCTAGTCTGCAAAAAAATATAGGACCTCGTACCCCATTGCTTGTGGACATACCATATCACTGTGGTATTGTCTGTGAAAATTTTGAGGGTCCCAGGATGAAACGGGGAATGAAAAGCCTGAACAATATGAAGCAGAGCCCTTATCTCCTTTATATTGATGTGGTCTGAGACCATGAACCTTCAGCGGGCTGAGGGAGTTGCCCCATCCCCTGTCTGAGGCATCTGTAAAAAGGTCTCAAGTCATGAATGGAGCTTATGGAAAGGAAGCCCCAGCTTGAGGGAAAGTTGATGAGTCCACCAGTGAAGTCCAAGCTTGAGACAGGGAAGGAAGGGCATGGGGAATTACAGGGGGGTTGCAATGTTGGAATGTTGGAGCCACACTGACTTGAGATACCACTGAAGTTTTCTCATGTGGAACCTGGTCTGGGGGAGCATGGGAATGGTGGAAGCCATGAACCCAAGAACCCTTAGAAATTCCCTGACCATGACTAAAGCCAAGGAAGAGGAGACAAGCAAAAGGCAGTGAGAGACAGTGCCTTGGGGGCAGGCTGAGATTCCAGCATGAGAATGCTCTGAAGCCTACTACTGAGGAAAATATGATCCTGAGAATGTATCGGAGCTGATTTCTGAAATCTTATGGTGAATCTCAGACTCTATAATAGGAAAATTGTGAACCTCAGATCCTGAAGCAGAGCACTGGGGGAAGAAGCTTCAATAAGCAGATAATCTGGCTAATCTGAACTCCTTGCACACTGCAAAAGGCAATAATATCAGTAAGACATTTGATGAATACCCTTGGGGCAGTAGATAGGGCAAAGCAGAGAACCAAAAATGCAAGAAAGAAACAGAGAAACACAAACATTTCCTGTAAAAGGGAAGGATGTGTATATGAATGGCAACCTTGAGATCCAGACAGACCAGAAAGGCCTGAGGTAGAAGAAGGAGAAATAAAATCTGGAAAGACAACAAATTAAAGGAAGGAAGCTTGAGATACATGTTGAGCTGGGAAAGATCCCGAACCGGTCTCCTCCAAGTGTCCTCCTTTTGGGGAAACAAAAACATTCTGGAATAAAAACACCTCCCTACCTGGACAGAGAGTACAACTAGAATGGCGCCCTGAAACAGAAGATAATGGAGCACCTGTGGGAAAGAGAAAGTTGTTCCTGAGGAGGTTAAGGAATGCTCAAAAAGGGAGGAAGGGATTTCCAAACCATAAAATATCCCAGGCGGATAATGGACAGTACCCACAAGTCTGATGTGAGCCTTAAACAGTTTAGAAGAGACAGAGAAAGACAAAGGGACAAGGAAACCTGGACAAGGAAAGGGGAAAGAAACTGTCAAATGGAACCCAGCTTGTCCTGAAAAATAGGTTTCTTGGAGGTAAGAGTCTGAAAAGCTTAACCAAAGAGTTCCTTTACATCTACAGCCTGGACTTCAGAACGTAGCCAATGCTCCTTAACTAGATACTATGAGCAACAAAGTCACCAAGAAGAGGACTAAATGTAACAGAAGGAAAGATTGGCTGTATATCTTATGCAAACATCTAGATATGCACTTAAGAAATCTTATATTTTTGTACCACTGGTCTAGTACAAAAAAAAAACTGTCAGAAACAACAAGTATTTCCACCATTTCCTTTAGTGATACTGGTTGTATCTCGGGTGAATCAGGCATGCCTCCCTTTTCTCCCTAACATGAGGGGAATATTTTATACTAGACAGAAAGGAGAAAACTCCTGAAAAAATCAGCTGAAGGGTTAATCAAACAGAGATACAGAGCCTGTTCAGGGGACCATACATATAAAGTTAATGAATAAACACAAATATAAATAGTAATTGCAAAAGATTTTGACACAGGACACAGGGATTCAATTGCCTGGCAAGAAATCAGTATTACTGTGTCAGCCCTTCTGAGTGAGACATAGTTACAAGAACAGGTTACCAGAGAAACCAAGTAAGTATGCCACAGATGGTGCTGCAAGGTACACTAGAATGCCTAAATGTAGTTTGCATAAAGCCAGTGATTAATGATCCCATATACCAAACATCAAAACTGATAGCGCTTGTGTGTCTGCTTCGAAAAGACAAAATGGAACCCAGTCAATGCTTAGCTCACAAAATGAAAGGGTAGTTGTTAAAGGGGATTTATAGTTCCTCTTCCTGTCAAACTCCTCCTAAGTGGTTCAGCTTCAGTTACCTAAAATGTTCATTTGGTCTCCATGAACATAATGAAATATCCCTCCTTTATTCAGACAGCAAAGAAGGAATTTGTAAAATGTTTGACTCTGATTTTTAACAAGTTTATGACTTCATACATCAGTTTGTGCTTAGTCCTTTACTTTTCCCAAAAACAGAAACAAAGAAGGAAAATGAAAGGTAAAAGAATCAGTATTTGATTCACTTCTAGCTGAAATACAGATATCAATCTTAAAGCCATAAATGTTCACACTGTTAAAGGATTTGGAGGAAAATGTGTTACCAATAAGAAAAAGAAAACTGCATAACTGTAGAAATTCTTCATAAATTCGACGAATGAAATACTAAAGTATCAGACACAGTACTTAGGTGTGAAACAATTACAAGTGCAGCAATGACTCTGTCAATAAATAAATGAATACAAAATATAGATAAATTTCATATCAAACAAGCAAAGTGACTTATCTAATACCCACACTAATTAATTTTGTATTGTAACTGCCTTAAAATGTGATAGGACAGAGTATCAGTTATCATTACTGCATCAGTACATTTCTGTGCTGAAGTGCCTTCTATGTGAAGTCTTCATGTCTTTCCTTCATCTGTAGAGGTTTTCACCAGATGCTCCAATTTGTGTGTGTGCATGTCTGTCTATCTGTCCATCCTGTAATGCATCCTAAGATGGGATAATGCCAAATTAAACATCAGTTCCCTACCCACAGACCCGATGACTGCTGACAGGGTAGGTTCTAGCTCCCCAACCCTCCAGTCAGGTTAAACTCATAATAGTGAATTAATGAATGAAATATGATAACAAGCAACAGGAAATATACTTAATTGCAGACATTTCATAATTTTGTAATATATTCTAATGATTTAAAGCATTTGGATACGCTTCATACTACATGATCTTCCGCAGATTAGGCAATAATTTGGGACTTGTGGTACGGCTGCATATAGTTTACAAAAGAAAACCTTGAATATTTCCTCATTTTTAAGAAGTTCAATTATTGAAGAAATCTAAACTGCTTGTAACACAAATTATATAGCTTTCTGTGTATATACTTGCAGTTTAACAACAAATTCACCTTTTCTTCGTGTGCTTGGTTTTCATGACTGACACTCCATACAGCAACTATTACTAAGTCAATTTATGAGAAGCAGGTCAACAGTTTTGCTAAGAAGCCTTCATCAGTTCTATCTACATCACCATGAAAGAATGTATTTACAAAATAAATTAATCTAATCATGTGACTAATGCCAGCCAATAATAAACTTTGAAATGACAAGTAAATAGAAACACATTCTAAACAAATATAATAAGTATAAAGCAGCATGCAACAACACATGGCTATCTACAAATATAATATTAAACATGCATTCAAAGGGAGATATTTAATCTTGGTGATAGTAGTTTTTCTAAATTAGCAATCCAAAAACTTTCCACTTCTGTTAACCACTCATGACTACTGAAGTTCATCCTATGAATCCTTATAAAAGGAAAAAGTGCACTGGGATGACTTTTGCAAAAGGTACTAGCGAACTGTTATCGAATATTACTGAGATGCTCATTAATGCTGTTTTTAAATGGCCTTTACGTTAGGACAACATAAAAAGTACCAGTAACATTCAAAACCATTTCAAATGATATTCTTTACAACCAAGGAATGAGATTTTTGCATGTTTATTAACTGACGTAATTATATAAGAATGCATTTTTTGTACAAGAAATTTCTCTCAAAGGCTTTCTGGCCAAAGGTGCCAAGAAAGATGACATTTGAAATAATGTGCCTTTTTTACATCTTTTGTTTTTTCTATTTCTGAGTGGGAAATACAACCAGACTGTCATGTCTGAGATGAAAATATGCTGCTTACAGATTACTCCTATGAGGTTTTACTAAGGGTGTGTAATATTTTCTAAGAAACTGGTTTCCAGTGGTTTCACGTAAACTGAACTAAAGCATTTCATTTAAGGATGAAGAAGGGTGCAAACAAAGTACTAGGTATGAAAAAAACTGAGTTTAAGGTCTATAAATGTGCGGAGGAGAGAAGAGAATAGAATAGCTACTCAGTAAATGTGGCATCTAATGGCCGATTGCAAAATGTAACAAACTGGGTAAACTTCAATGCTCTCTGGAAGAATCAAGAGTGTACATGGTTTACCCGTGGATCCTTTATGTATTAGGGCAGACTGTCATGTCTGAGATGAAAATATGCTGCTTACAGATTACTCCTATGAGGTTTTACTAAGGGTGTGTAATATTTTCTAAGAAACTGGTTTCCAGTGGTTTCACGTAAACTGAACTAAAGCATTTCATTTAAGGATGAAGAAGGGTGCAAACAAAGTACTAGGTATGAAAAAAACTGAGTTTAAGGTCTATAAATGTGCGGAGGAGAGAAGAGAATAGAATAGCTACTCAGTAAATGTGGCATCTAATGGCCAATTGCAAAATGTAACAAACTGGGTACAACTTCAATGCTCTCTGGAAGAATCAAGAGTGTACATGGTTTACCCGTGGATCCTTTATGTATTAGGGCACATCCTAATTCTAATTAGCAGTAAGTGGATTACATCTCTACAATAAAAGTAATAGATATGTTTGGAGATGCAGGCCCGGCAAGAGAGATAAGAACAAAATGAAAGCCCAGGTGACATAATGGGTAAGGCCTTTGCCTCCAATGCACAAGGTACAAAGTTCGAACCTTACCTTTAGCACAAAGTCTGTTTTTTTGAGTTTGTATGCTCTCCCTGTGTCTCTGTGGGATTTATCCCACCTCCGAAAAACATTCAGAGTGTTTCCATCTCAAACTTACCAAAATAACAAAAAAATGGAGCTATGGGCATCAGCAGAGACTCTACATGGTTGCCCTATGGGGGAACAGGTGTGCAGACCAACCTCTTTGGGCATGTACTGTAGTGTGCAGTATACTCAGGATAGCAGAACATGGATCAATGATTAAACACCTTGGCATGGCTAACCACTCAATGGTGTAAGACATGTCTCTAGGTGATTTGGTCATGTTGACTAATGTCGCCAAATGGGATGGGTATTTGCCAGTGATAAGTGGGTTGAGGAACTGGCCTACTCCAACCTACACAATGGACCCATGCTAATGGTGGGAGTTGATGTATGTGCTCCTATTGGCCAGTGTGTGCCCACCATGAAACCCAGGAACCTTGTATCAGTAAGCTACTAGTCGGCTGGTGCCCATTTGCTAAGCTTGGGTTATCTGGGATAGCTCTGTTGAGTGAAAACTGGATGTAAATCAATCAACCTGCTAAACATGAACTACGAATTGCTACACTCATTGCAGGTTCACTGACAGGGTTCTGCTTGGAAGTGGATGAAATGATAAGGAGGATTGCTGGACATCCTATATATCCAGGATACAAGGAAGGAATGGCAGTGCAGCAGAGCCACTTGGCTTGGAATCCAGAGTCCACTACTCAGGAGGAGGAGGACAGGCTAGAAATGGTGTGGGAATTGTGATGAGGGAGAGGCTTCAGAAGATGGTGAAGGATATCATCAGAATTAGTATCAGACTCATGGCAGTCAGACTCCAGCCTACTGATAAGGCAGTATTCATAATCTCAGCCTAGGCCTCACAGCAGATTTGTGATAGTAATGAAGAGTGTGCATTCAGATGGCAGTTGCAGGCCCTAATAGATAAAGCGGGACATCATGAATTTGTGTTAACAGGTGACATGAATGCACATATCAGGACAGACGGAATAGGATATGAGGGTCTATATTAGAACATTGAAGTTTTAGAACTTTGAATGTTCTAATATCTACCCCTATTCAGTGAAAGCTGAAAACATCGAACATACAGAACAGCAAATTTTTTTCCTAGGGAAAAAAATTTGCTGTTCCAAAGCACATGCACACAACACAAGCACACCAAACAAACAGCAATGCAACACACATACACCTAAAATCTTACATCTAACCCTACACTAAACTGTACATACATCGCTATTCTACCCACTTACCTTAACCCAAACCCTAACCCTAAGGTCCGTCACTATCAGACACACACCTCACCCGCGCCCTAACTCACCTATCCTGCCCTAACCCTCACGTCCACACATTTGCACACTTACCTGACCAGCACCCTAACCTTATCTCACCTAACCCGCCCTAACCCTCATGTCCACACAATCGCACACTTACCTGAACCCGACACGTAACTTTCCACCACAGTGCTGAAAATAGCAAAGAGACAGGAATGGACAATCAAATTCTTTCCCTAGGAAAGAATTCGGTTTTCTGTCACTTCGCTATTTTCATCTTTCGCTGAATAGGGGGTCGATATTAGAACATTCGATGTTCTGAAACTTCGATGTTCTAATATAGACCCAGATATGAGGATTGTCTGGCTCCACCTGGGTGGGGCAACAGGAATAGAGGAGGAAAGGCCATTCTAGACTTTTAACTGCCAAATGGCTTGAAAGTAAACAAGGACAGACACAAAATTCACATACAAGAATGGCCAACAAGCAACACAGGTAGACTTTTTCCTAGTAAGGAAAGGGGAGTAGGGTAGAATCAGTGATTGCAAAGTAATCCCCATCGAAACAGTTGCCCATAGCATAAACCTCTGGTTGCTCAAATTCAGCTGAAAGCAGTGGTCAGAAAAGGCCAAAGACCTGGAAGTTGACTGGAGAGAAAGCACAATATTTCAAGGAATTACACAGGGCTCTAACACCTCAAGAAGAGGGGGAAATAGGTGGAGTTGAAAAAGAATGGCAATGTCTCAAAACAGCATGTGTGAGGAGTACAGAACAGATATGGGGCTGACCCAGGTATGGAAATAAGGTACGCGAGGAAAGCTGGTTGTGGAATGTGGAAGTCTAGGAAGTCATCTAAAGAAAGGAGGCATGCAGGAAAAAGTGGGAGACAGAAAAGATGGACAAGGGTAGGAAGGAATACTGGTTGGCTAACAAACAAGCTGAGAGAGCAGTTGCAATAGCAAAGAACAAGACATCAGAGACACTCTATAAGCTTCTGGAAAAAACTCATTAGATGGCACAAGGAGACTCGTGTTGCAACCCAACAACAGAAAGATAAAGAAGATGGACACAATACTCAAAGGCTGCCAGCAGCAGCCTGCTCAACAGTCCACGGGAAATCAAAGCAAGATGGAGGGAGTACTTTCCACAGCTTCTGAATGAAGAAAACCCCACAGAAGTTGTACTGCCTCAGACACAACATATGATGAAAGAGGAGAAGGAGCCCACCACAGAAGTAAGAACAGCACAAAGGAAAATGAAGTCAGGGAAAGCAGCAGGCTCAGATGACTTCACAGCAGATATGATAAATATGCTCTGCACGATATGGGAGAAATTACAACTGATGGCACTCATAGCAGTGTGGAGAGAAAGTTATATCCCAGATGATAGAGAATAAACATGCTAGAGCCAGTGTTCAAAACAAAGGGGAAATTCACATCTCTGGGCAGTAGAGAGGTATCACACTCTTGTCACACTGCATGAAATCTCTGGAGAGAATGACTGAAACAAATATGCAGAGTAGAAGAAAGTAAGACAAGAGATTAGCAGTTCAGATTCAGATAAGTTTGCAGCACAACTGACAAGATGTTTGCAACAAGACAGATGACAAGAAAAAAAGAGGTATGTACTCACTATAACTTGGAATCTGTGCTATCCAGTGTCATTATTTGTCACAGATGGGTCTTGGATCCAAACCGGCAACTGAAGGACAGATCCAGAGCTCAAGCTCCTACTCTTCTCATGATCTCTTTCTGACCTACGACCCTCAGATTGAGTTTGCTGGTTAAGGAAAAAGGCAGTCTACACTTCTTATAATACCAAAGGGTCCTCAAAGTAAGGCATCCCTTCATACCTACCAGATCTGGAGAAGGAGGTTGGGAATGTAATGAATAATGGCACTGGATAGCACAGATTACAAGTTATGACAAGTAAATATCTCTATCTGATGCTATCCGTGCCATTATTCATGACGTATGGGTCAGAGTCCCTAGCTACTATGAACCATGGGAGGCCTCAGGGAAGGATATGATGGGGCACAGAGGAACCAAAGGAGGCCCTCTTCCTAGACACCAAGTCCAACTTATAATGTGTAACAAAGGTGTGGGGATTATATGAATTAGCAGCAGCGCAAATCTCATCCAAGGAAAGATTAGCCAAGAATGCTGAAGAAGTAGCCACCAACTTAGTAGAGTGAGCCTTAACTTTTTGGAAAGATTGATGTGCCTGCTGTCATAAATGAAGGGAATACAGCTAGAAATCCAAAGGGAAATCGATACCTTGGTAACTGTCACACCCTTCCTGGCCTGAGAGAAGGCTACAAAGAGTTGATCCGACTTCTGAAGTTCTTCCGTCCTCTTAAAAATGCAACTGTCTATGGACATCCAAACAATGCAACATATACTCCCTTTGTTAGAATAATTAGGAAAAATTCAGGAAGCTGAATAGATTGGTTAAGGTTGGCCTCCGACACTATCTTAGGAATGAATGAAGGATTAGTCCTGAGAGATACCCTATCCTTGTGGAAAGACCACAAAAGGAGGCTTAATGGTAAGAGCCTGCAACTCTGAAACTCTCTTAGCAGAAATAATAGCCACAAATAAAGGCTGCCTTCCAAGACAGGAATAAGATGCTGCAGACTTGAAGGGCTTTTGTGTCAAAGACTGCAACACCAAGATAAGATCCCATGGTGGAGAGGGATCTTTAATAGGAGGTCCAAGGAGAAATACCCATTTGAGAAAGGCCATACAGAATCTGGAAGAAAAGGTGGGACACTCGTTCAAATGGAAATTTGAGATGGCCACTAACTGGAGTTTAATCATGGAGAAACTAGCCCCTTCCAGAAAAAGGGAAGCCAAAAACAGGATGCCAGAAACATGGGCTGGAAAAGGGTCTAGATTTCACTGTCTGGCCTAAATTGAGAATCTTTTCCACTTGCTAGAATATACCTTCTTAGTAGATGGTTTCTGAGAGGCTAAGATCATATTCTTCACCGGAGAGCAAGGCCTGGACTGGGAAAGGATCACTGTAACTTGAAGAATCATACAGTTAGAAGAAGGGACTGAAGGTCGGGAAAGGTGGGAAATGAGATCCGGAGTGGGATTCAATATCCAGGGAGGCTACTTCAGATGAGACCAAAGCAGAGAGAACTACACCTGTTGAGGCCAAAAGGGGGTAATGAGGATGAGCAAGGTCTTCAGGTGATGGCTTTTTGCAAAACTTTGGGCATGAGGGGAGTTGGGGGGGTAAGCATACAGGAGACCCGACAGCCAGTCGTAAACCAGAGCATCCCTGGGTGACTCCACCCACCAGAGGGATCAGGGCAAAGTAATTGCTGCATTTGTGGTTGATGGGGGAGGTAAACAGATCACAGCAAGGAAGACCCAAACAACTGAATATCCAATGTGCCACTGATGGATTCAGGGACCACTTGTGAGGGATCAGGATAGATCTGCTGAGTTTGTCGGCTAACACATTGGAATTGCCAGGGATGTGCATTGCAAGAAAGAACAAACCTGGAAGACATCACCAGTTTCCAAACTCTCAAGCCCTTTCTGCACAGGAGATAAGAGCGCATTCCCCTCTGCTTGTTGATGTACCAGTGTACCGCCATGTTGTCTGCTTGAACTACTATCATCCCAAGTGGGAGGCACTCCTGAAAGGCTTGCAATGTTAGAATTACTGCTCTTATCTCCAGGACGTTTATGTGCAATTTGGTCTCTACAGGGGACCACGTGCCTTGAAACATCCTTCCCTGAAAATGCCCCCCACCCCCACCCCAACAGGGAGGTGTCCATGTTCACCATGGCCTTGGGTTGGAGAAGTGAAAGGGCTTACCTAGGGTCAGATCCGGAGTCTGAAGCCACCACCCAAGGTGGCTTCTGCACACCTAAGAAATCCTGATGGTCATGGACATTGGATGAACTACAACCAACCAATGAACCATCACCATCAGAACCCACTGCAGAACCCACATATGATACTTGGCAACAGATACTGGATAGCAGCTGACATTGAACTTAATTCCTGCAAGATTAAGTGGGCTATGGGATGACAGAATCGGCAACTGATGAACCTAGTCCAGAATGATTTGAATCCTGTGAGGAGGGAGTGCTGCAGTCTCTGACACTGTGTCTAGGAGAAGCCCGGCAAATTCCAGGCTCTGACATGGGAATGATTTGACTTGGAGAAATTGCCTGAGATGCCAAGATCATGAAAGAGATGGAGGGTATAGTTGGAGGCCATAGACGGTTAATGTCTCATGGGAGCCATGAAGAGCCAATTGTCCAAGTATGGAAAGACCTGGAATCCTTGCAGCCGGAGATGATCTACTACCAGTACTATGCATTTGGTAAACACCCAGGGGGCTGTGGTGAGTCCAAAGGGCAGGGATCTGAACTGATAGTGATTGGCTCCTAACTGAAAGCACAGGTATCTCCTGGAACATCTGTCGATTTTGATGTGATAGTATGCATCCTTGAGATCCACTGAGCACATCCAATCATCCTTGTGCAGAAGAGGCAAAATGAACTGCACTGTGATCATCCAGAACTTGGACTTCTTGTCTCACAGATCCAGCTCACTGAGGTCCAAAATGGGATGCAGGTCCCTGGTCTTTTTCAGCACCAAACATAAGTAAGAGTAAGTTCTGGATCCTCGTTGTCCTATGGGAACCTCTTGGAAGGCTCTCTTTAGAAGTAGGTCTTGGATCTCAGTATGAGCCAATTCCTTTTGGTAGGGTGGAACATCTGGGAGAGATTTTGGAATTGGAGGGGGCTCAAAAGATTGTATGAAATAACTCCTGTAAATGATCTTTAACACTCACTGATCTGAGGTGATATTTGTCCAGGATAGTGGGTGGAAGGATAGTTGTCCTCAGACTGTCTCCATAGCAGGACAGCCAGGAAGCACCTCAGGAGTGTTGAGTGGGCTTCTCTGGAGAAGGGTTCCTGGGAGCCTTGGTTCTGCAGACTCCTTCTGTCTCTAGGGTGGCGTCTGCCATTGAATCCCCTACACCGGCCAGTAGAAGAGGATTCCTGTGTTGCATTCTTGAAGGTGGACTGAGTCCTTTACAACCACATTTTATTGCTACTTTTCTGATTCTTGGAAAGGGATTGTTGGGAAGTAGAAAACTTGATCCAGACTGTGGATCAAGTCTTCCCCTCCTATTCACTGTGGGTCAATGTCTCTGACGGATGGACCAAACAAGGTTGACTTGTCAAAGGGTATGCTAGTAAAAGATGCCTTAAAGGGCTTTTGCAAACCCATGCATGCCGTCAAATGGTAATGCCTGTGCCCACTGTTTGAGAGGTGGCCTCTGCTGCATTGGAGATCAACCTCATCAAAGTGTTAGCCAGGGAAGTAAGAGAAGAAAGCTTCAGAGAGATCAACTTAAGACTCTCCAGAGGCAGTAACTCTGAAAGGGAATTGGAGAGTTCTGAGACCAAATCCCTTTGCAACCGGGTAAAATGTGCCTTGAAATTGGTTGCTCTCAGTTTGACATCACTGAGGCAAACACGCACTTCCCAAAAAGGTCAAACTCCTTGGACTCCCTGTTTGAGGGATGGACTGTGGAGCTCTGTTCGGCGAGCTCATTCTTAGTAACTGTGGCCACCAAGATGGCAACAATGGGGATGCACTTCCTCTAGAAATAGTTGTCTTTTGGGGGACAAAGAAATTTGTCAACCTTTTTGGGAACTGGCTCCCCTGTGTCCAGTTCCTTCCATGCCCTGTCAGCAATAAGTTTTACGAGTTTGTCAGCAGGGGGGGCACCCAGGTAGAAAATGGGCCCATCCCAAAGGCCTTCAGGAACACGGATTCCTCTGAAGATAGGATGGGGGATGACCAACCACCTCTTTACTCGAAGATGTCCCTGTAGGACACTTCCTTAGACAGACATCTGGGGGACCCATCTCCCTCCTCGAAATCTGTGTCCTCAGTGAGGTACTCTCTGGGGGAGTCCAAGTGCCTCCTCTTGCATGTCTTCTTCCAAGGGGGCTTCTCCATGGTGGGCTCTGGAGAGGACTTGGAAGAGGCAGAGACCCTTAGCAGGGTAATGCCCATCTGAAGGCAGTCAAGGGAGGGTTGCCCCTGGAAAGAAGATGTAGGCTTGCCACCCCAAGTTGAGAGGGGCTGGGGAAGACCCAAAGACAAAGTAGAGGTAACTGCCCAGCTGGAGAAGGTTGGCTCTATGGCTCTGAAGGCTGATGGGCTGAACAAAGTCCCCCTCTCCTCCCTCATGGCCGCAGCCACATGGGAAGAAAGAAGGGACTCTGAGGTAGTGCCAATGTTTCCAAATTATATTGGCCCTGAGCTGTCCACCTCCCACCCCCAGGAACCAGCTCAGATGTCACAGAGCTGAGGCGCAGCCAGTTCTGAGGGCAATGGAAAAGAGTCCACCAGGGACCCTGATGGTGTTGGAAAAGGAGGGATGCTTAACAAAGATGGCCTGTCACAGGGAATAGTCTGATCCTGGTGATCCAATCCTGGGGGGGGGGGGGGGGTTGGACTAGCAAAGTGAAGTCCCATGAATGGAGAAGATCCCCTGTGCAACTCAGCCAGGGATGGTAACAAACCCAACTCTATTTGGGCCTTGATAAAACTCATCATCATCCTAGCCATATCTGTAGGGAGCAGACTTCTGGAAGATCTGGAGGATACTGAAGAATGTCCTGACCTGGCTGGAGACCCAGACACTATCCTGTGGTCTCAGGAGGGAGACTGGCTCCTATGCTTTGGACCCGAACTTCAGGACCTCAAGGGGGAGCGGTCTATGATTACCAGATCCAATATGACCTTCATATTGAACTGCTTTGTCGGTGCTGAAAACTGATCTGACAAACAGGCCTGATCCAAAGATGGTGTGTGCAAAGTCAGATTCGAGGGCCTGCAAGGATCTGTGGCCTCAGATCCAATAGACTAATCAGAGGCTCTCTGAATAGAAGAGCCTAGATCTGAAACCAAGGGGCTGGGCTTGGATCTGGGGATCTGCGGTCCTAGAGCCTCTGCTTTTTTGCAGGGGGATTCCCTCTAGGAATAGGAAAAGGTCTTCCTTTTGGGATCAGTAGGGGCTTTGGAGGGGGAGCCAGAGGCTAGATGCCCCCCCTTAGCAAGTCCATTGAGCAGGAGTTCATTCCTGCGATCCATGAGAGCCCTGGGATTGAATGTGGCACAAATGTTGCATTCAGCTTCCAGGTGACTCTCTCCCAAGCAATATACATGGAATGGGCCATTTTTCTGACCGCACAAGGAACGTATTTTAAAACCAGAGGGCTTATCCGACATGCCAAACAAAAGGCACACATACACACAATGCCTTTAAGATAGGGGCAGCTAAATAGAACCCCCCCCCCCCCAAAAGGGAAAAATGCTACCAAAGGGCTCTAGAGAAAAGCCAGGGAAAGCACTTACAAAAGATATAGGCATGGGAGGAATACAGTCTAACAAAGCTAAAAATAGAACACTAGCTATGATAGGAAGAAAGGAAAGAAAAGGGAAACTCCAAAAAGAAGCAAGTTTTAAATACACTCATCTGAAGCTTGAGCTGCAAGATACATGTCCAAAGCTTTTCCATGGCAAACAAGATCTGAGGGTTGTAGGTCAGCAAGGGATCATGGGAAGGGGAGGAGCTTGAGCTCTGGATCTGTCCTTCAGTTGCCAGCTCAGATCCGAGGTTGGATCCAAGACCCATCCATGATAAATAATGATACGGATAACATCAGATCTAGAGGTGAGGAAAAACTCTAACTAGGTATTCCTAGACTTAGAGAAAGCATATGACAAGGTCTCAAGAAAGCTTATTTGGACAGTCCTGCAGTAGCTCGAAATCCCAGATTCACTGCTAGAATTAGTTCAGACTATGTACAAGCTCCCAATGACTCAGTCTCAAAGAAGGGTTGCCAATGGGAGTGGGTGCACAGCTTCATCTCAGAGTCCACTACTGTTCATACTGGCGATGGACTACATAAGCAAACAGGTCGGAGGTGATAGATCAACAAAGTCGCTGTTTGCAGAAAATGTGGCATTACAGGTAGTCTCCAAGCAAAAACTTCAGCAAAGGATAGGGAAATTAAATGCAAAACTGAAGCCATGCTGGATGAAACTGAGTATAGATAAGATAGTTGTAATGAAACCAGATGGTGGAGTTAAAAAAAAAAAAAAAAAAAATGAGAATCGAGATAGAAGGGAAAATAGTGGAACATGTTAACATCTTCAAGTATCTGGAAGACGTGGTTGAGGAGAAGGAAAGTCTGAATGAGGAGGTCAAAGGCAGAATCCAAGCAGCTGCAGCCATCTGGCACAGAGTGGTTCAGGGGTAGTACATGAAAGAAGAATGCCAAAAAAGCTGAAAAGTAAGGTGTACAAGACAGTGGTGCGACCAGTATTATTATATGGTACAGAAACCTGGGCAGTAAAGGCAGAGCCATTGAGGAAGCTAGAATTGATGGAAATAAAGTGCTTGACATGAGTGGTAGGATGCACACTTTGGGACAGACAAAGAAATGAGGCCATAAGAGCAGAAGCCAAAGTAGCTCAAATTGCAGAAAAGGTCAAAGAGTATAGATTACAATGGATCAGTTAAATGTTTAGAAAAGCAGAAGACAATCTGGTAAAGTTGATTTGGGACAGACAAGAAGAAAGCAAGAGGAAATGAGCACATTCAGCAAAGAGGTGGATGGAGTGTTTGAGAGAAGACCTGTGACAAGTTTAAGTGTAAAAGAAGGCAGGAGACTGGCATTGAATCGAGAGAGGTAACGACAGTTGACATGACACGACACCACAACCCTATACAGAAAATGGGAAAAAAGGGGTTGCTGATGATGATGAAAGCCCAAATCACCAATTAGGGGAGTTTCCCAGAAATTAGAGAGTATGCAATAGGCCACAATATTAACTGACTGATTAAGCTTGTGAAAAGACAGGAGGAGAATTGGGAGAAGCTCAAAGTTTTCTTCATTGTGTATGGGTAAATGCTTTAGCCAGTATCTCAGAACTGATAATGGGGACACAAGACTAAAACATGGCCCATGGAAAATACCAGTGGGGGTGGGGTCAAGCAATACATAGGGAAGACTGCTCCAAAATCAAGAAATGTAAGGATGAAATCTGAACCCCTACTTTCAAATGAAACCTGTCTAATAACAATCTTAGAATTAGAGAAAGTGATGAGGATTTTTTTGCCCAGAACTATCACACTGAATGTCTTTAAACTAGATAGCTAAGGAGCCTTAGATACTACAGCAAAAGAAGCAAAACCACTCAGAAAACAAAGACTGAACAGATAAGACCCCTTTCATCAAATTCTGAACTTTTAATAATTCCTTCTGCATGTCACTTGCTTAAAATAACAACACAAACAACATTAAGAGTTAATATGTGATTCAAGCAAATTACAGAATTAATGCACCTGTTGGCAGCAGGCATCAAGACTCTACAACATGCACAAGCAATTTAGTCATTGTGAGAGAATAGCCTATGGCTATTTTGCCCAATGTTCTGCTTGCAGACCAAAGAAATGGAAAGAGTAAACACAACAAACCATGATGGGAAGGAATTTGGTCCAGGGAGCATAAAGAAGTTTCATCAGCAAAACAGTCTTAATGTCTGCATTGTGTAATTATGCAGATTATCAAACATGGACCTTTTCTTATTATATTTTAAGCTCCCTTTTTAATTTCTGTTAGTTTGGTTAGCTACTGCTTGTATACAAACATACTACTGAATTTCAACAATTCTAGTTCATTGGGTCTGCACTGAGTAGCTCTGTCTAAACAGTTCTAAAGGAAATGCCAGTTAAAAGAATGGCATGCTTCAGGTCTGGAGAAAATGAGCACTACAAATGAGAGATCCACATGTGGGGGTGTGCGCAGCTAAATTAATCATGAGAATAAAGCATTTAAAAAAGGATTCCCTAACTCTGACAAATGTACAAAATAGTACACCAAAGGAATGACCATTTGCCCAAAACTAGAGTTTTATGAGAAAGCAACTCCCTGCACTCCACCCCAGTACACAGACACATGCAGGCATACTCAGACTGCCACTTTTTACAATCACATCCAAGAGCACCATTACTCAGAGGAAATAAATGAATACTTCACTTTCAACAATCACACATTCGTCTTTCCATTTTCTTCAGCAACTGTGGAACAGAAAGTTGCATTTCTAAAGCACTGTTCTCAAAATTCTCTACTACACATTTCAGAAAAGGTGCTGCTTCCTTTAAAAATCTATTTTCTGATAAAATATGTATTTAATGTCAAAACGACACACAATGACAACCCACTGAAAAACAAGTGCAAGTTAATGCACTCCTTAAGAATCACAACTGCTCTTTTACTATTCTAGAAAACAGAGAACTGAAAGGATAGGCAAGAATACCAACTAACTATAAATCAGAGAAAGGGGGTGAGGGTCTCATTGAGACTAGAAAAGGCTGATGCAAATGCCCTTTACGAACATGAAAGCATGATAAAGGATGAAAAACTGAGTTGAACCACAACTGAAGGGAAGTTGTGGACTCTGCCATAAGAAAGAATTTCACATTACCTGGAAGTCAATATGGACACTGGATCCAAGACATGCATTCATAGTCATACTAAAGAAATCTAAAGGAGTTGTACTGAGTGGGCAACAAAGTGGTATAAAATAAAGGGACAGTAAACATAGCCTATAAATACTTTAGAAAAACACCTGACATGGTACCATCAACAGGTTACTGAATACATTACACTGATTTGGAGTTCGTCTTATGGTAATAGAACGGATAAAACACTGATCAGGCAAATGGACATGGAAGGTAATAGTTCATAGGTTCATAGGTTCATACTAGGCTATCTGCCCAAGGGCATTTATAAGCCTAGCCCATAGTTATGTGGCTTTCGCCACCCCTTTAGTTTGAATAAAAACTATGCCTATCATTTTGCTGTGCCTCTGTCAAGCAGTGACACTGAAGTAATCCCTGGGGTATATCTGCAATCTCCCATCCATTGGTCAAGATTCCTCTTGAACAAGGCCAGAGAGGTGCTCTGCCTCACATGTACCGGGATTTTGTTCCACAGCATAGGGAGTCTCTGGGTGATGAATCTGTCCCTCCAGCACGTTCTATTTATAACCGTGTCAAGGTTTAAGTCTCCCGCCCTTGTGGTTCTGAGGGATCTAGATTTTTTGAGGTGAAGCATATTCATCAAATCTGGGTTTGACATGGCCTTATATGTCAGGCACAGGTCACCTCTGAGCAAGCGGTATGAGACGAGCTGGAGTTCTTTCAGTCGGGCAGCATAAGACATATTTTTGAGACCCTTTATCCTTTTGGTGAGGAACTTTTGGGGCCTTTCAAGCTGCAGCAGGTGTCTGGTCAGATACATTCCGAACGGGGCATTGTACTCAATCATAGGTCTAATGAGTGATGAGTACAGGGGGACGATGACCTCCCTTGATCTAGATGTGAATCCCTTCATGATCAGGTGGGCGATATAGAAGGTTTTCCTAACTACTTTAGCAACATGAGTGTCAAGCGAAGGCTACTGTCAACCTGGGTCCCCAGATCCCTGATGACTTTTCTGTGCTCAGTGGATTGCCACCTATATGGTAGCTAGGGGTAACCTTGTTTTTCCCGAAGGGTATGACTATGCATTTTTGGCGTTTAACTTCAGGCCATGGCTCTGGCACCAGTTATCCGTTTCTGTGAGGCCCTTCTGGAGGATATCTGTGTCAGATGTGTTTTCGACTATGGCCCAGTTTGCAGTCATCTGCAAACTTTGTCAGCCATAACCCTCCTGTGTTTGCTTGTACTTCAGAAAAGTAGATGCCGAACAAGAGTGGACCCAGGACTGGGCCCTGTGGGACACCACTTGTGACAGGCTTTGAGTCTGACATGGCTCCAGCAACTCTGACCCTGTGGGTTCTGTCACTTAGCCAGTTTGCAACCCATCTTGTGATGTATGAGTTTACATTCAAGCTGATGAGTTTTTCGATGATACCTGAGTGGGGTATTGTGTGAAGGCCTTTGCCAGGTCGAGGTAGGCTGTATGGACTGCCTTTCCCTCATCAATGGCCTTGGTGACTGTCTCGAAAAAGTCAACCAAGTTTAAGAGGCAGGATCTGCCTTTGACAAAGCCAAACTGGGTTGGATCCAAAGTCTGCAAGTTCCCTATGTCTTTATTTATGAGTTCCATTATGATCCTCTCCATGGCTTTGCAGATAAGGCTTGTCAAGCTAATGGGGCGGTAATTTCCAGGGTCTGTGGAGGCACCACCCTTATGAAGTGGGACCACAGTCGCAGTGCGCCACTCCTTGGGTACGTATCCTGAGGTGAGGCTAAGATTAAACAGCTGTCCTAACTGTGGGTTTAATTCCTTGTTGAGTTCGTGAAGCACACAGCCGGGGACACCATCCGGTCCCATGGATGCTGTGTTTTTTGCCTTAGTGAGGGCAGTTCTCACCTGGGCGTTGGAGATGTTTGGGAGGCTACAATCCTCTGGAATAGATAGCTCTCCTTTTTGGGGGGGAGGGGGGGGAGTTTGCACTGAACCTGTCAGCCAGTATATTGGCAATGTGTGTAGGTTCAGTAATTTTCACATCATTTTGAACTAATTCTGAGCATATCTGGGAGTTTCCTCCTAGGTTTCTAACATAGCTAAAGAAGGCCTTATGATTGTCTTTAGAGTCCTTGGCGATTTTTCTCTCAAAATTTGCCTTGGATGATTTTATGAGAGCTCTTAGTTTTTTACTTATAATGATCAAAGGTGTCTTACCTTTCAAGGATTTTGCTCTATCTTTTTTTTTAATAGTGAATTTTTCATGTTTGTGTGCAGGTATGTATTTATGTAGTGAATGGAATCTGCTTAGATGAAGGATGGTTAAAACTGAGGTACCAAGAACTGTCCTTGAAAATGTTTATGAAGGCATCATTGCAGAAAATCTAGCAGTGGTATATCTTAGTCTTGGCAATACATTACAATGATGCGTCACATAGCTAATACACTAGTAGGTCTAGAAAAGCAGAAAATGGACTAAGGAGGATTGGAAGAAAGCAAGGCAACTTAAATAATGCAAACAGGTAGAAATTACCAAAAACGTAGTACACAATGGAAAGAGAAGCAGCAGGAGCCATACAACTGGGAAAAGAATCTAGGGGTACTCCTATTATATAATCTACAATTAAATCACCAATATAACAAAGAACCAAGAAGGCCAGTGATGCAGTGGGATGTACAGTAAGAAAGATCATTAAACTGAAGTAAGAAGTTGCTACTCTATTGAAGATAGTTGCCAAAATGGCATTTAGATGCAACGTGTAGTTTTAGAATGATTTATCATGATAAGTATAGAATATAGATGCTCAGAAAAGGAAAGATGAGCTCAATCTTAATCAGCAGTCTTATAAAGACAGTACTGAAAATAAGGATGCATTACTAACAATTAAGAAAATCAGTGAAATGGAAAAGTAAAAAAGGATGCCCAAAAGAAATGCAACAAGGTCTGAAGGTGCAAAGTGAACAGATGAAGAAAGCAGCAAGCAGTTTTTCCTCAAAAAGGCACTTGTGTGACTGAAAGCATTCTTGAAGTCATCATTAGGTCAATTACTGCCAAGATGCTCAAAAATACATCAGACAAACATAAGCCAATTCAGATAATTCATTGCTTAAGCAGGATTTAAAATATCATTTTGGGAAAATCAGTAAACTAACTAGGCCAAACAAAACATATCACACAACAGGATCTAATTTTCTATGATTCCATTCACTTCATTTACAAATAGATTACTTAAAATTAAGAGAAGATATATATTGCAAAGTCTGACCAAAGAAATTGTTAAAAACAGTGAATCTAGATTATACAAATTATAAGAAACTTTCTTTAGAAGAACCAACGTTCATTTTATTTAAGAATATTTGCATTATGTATTTTATCTATATTTGTTTTATCATATATGGATCCCATTGGGTAGAGTCATCTTACAGAGGGGGACTGAGGGAACAGTTACAAACATGAAAAATTCACTATTAAATATATGCAGTTATTGCATATTCATCAACACACAAACACATGCATGTGTATATGTTTACATACACACACACACGCATTCTAGATTTCGGAGTTTCAAAACTTTGAATTTCTTATGGTCAATGGTGTTTTTGAAACTTTAAAATTTAGAAGTAGACCCATACATAAATACATACCTGCACACAAACATATGTATATATATATATATATATATATATATATATGTGTGTGTGTGTGTGTGTGTGTATATATATAAAATCAACAGATAAAGATGTAGAGATAGACAATGATGAGTATAGGCAGTCAGTGCTGTGATAAAATATGTTCATGTATTAGCACTAATAAAGTAGTAGCTGAAGACATTATTTATATGTTTACAGTACAAAACTTAACTTTAATCTTAAAACTTAGCAAAAAGACTAGCAGCACTCATGTAAGTATACTGCATATATGAAGTACAGATGTCGGTTCAAGATACTGCCGTTTACAAAAAAAAAAAAAAGTAAATGTGTTGTGTTTTACTAGGCAATATAAGCAGAATGTGACTTGCATGCTGCCTGCCAGTGGCACTGAATTAGAATATAGGCTATAACAAAAAAAAAAATATGACAAACCTTGGTAAACACATTTTAAGAAAATATTTAATGTTCTAAAAGCAACCCAGATGAACTATGGGTCAGATAATACAATATGGATGGGAAACAGGAAATTCATCCCTGGCTTGGCACCTACGTCTCTATTAGACACAGGTAATGTGTAAAAGTTTCATCTCCCAGGCCCCTATTTGTAAATGTTTCATCTCCCAAGCCTCTGCTTACACTTATCAAGGATACCAGAACTTGACAGAGATTTGGGGTGCATGGCTAGGCTTAAAAGGGCCCTTGTGGTCGTTTGCCTAATAAACGTCTATTAACCTATGAACCTATATGCAAAAGATGAAACCAAAAGGCAGCCCTGGGTAGAAATGACCATCTGAAAGCGAATCGTGGAGTTTGACAAAAACAAGAAGAGCACAGCAGTGCAATGATAGCAGGACTTACAAAATACAATGACCTTGACACCAGCAGGAGAAGGGCTGCTGCGAGTGAGGAGTTATGAAGCCAGTGAACAGAGAATGACTACTCAACTGTAGGAAGTGGCAGGCATAATGACCAAAAGGACAGATACTAAATGGGATATGATTACAGAAGACAGCTACAGAAATAAAAAACAAAAGGAAGGCTTTTAATTGTTTAGCCAAAAAAAAAGAAACTGTACAGTTAAAGTACCAGTTAATGAAACTTGTTTAGATAAAGCTTCTTGTATGCGAACAGGAAGTTGTACTACACCGTTTCCCTGTGCAGATACTATACATTGATTCTCCTTGTTTACTAAGTGCTATGACCTCCATTAATGATGTACCATGTTAGTAGTATCAGGTTGATGAGGTATACCACAGTAAGGATCTCACATAATGCAGCACACTGGAAGTCAATATCCTGTGCAGTCTATCACAAATATGCGAGCCCTGCACCTAATATCCCACTTATTCAAAGCTATGCATACTCTTATACCGCGGGTATTTGGGGCAAGCCCTACTGAACTTCACCTACACACATCCTTGCACAGTAAAATACTCCAATGCTGTGCAGTGGAGAAAGGGATAAACACAGGGAACAAAACCTGGGCAAGCTCCAGACAATAAGCCAGAAAAGATTTTTAAGCCTTCGAAATGCTGATTCCATGAATGTATAAAGCAACAGTAATGTATGGTCCTGTCACAAGCTGGCTGGTTGAGAAGGCTATTTACTACATGGGATAAAATCAGTTCAGTACAGCACACCTATTAGATTCTGTTACAATTCATGTAATATGGAGATCAGACTTGAGTTTGTTCCCTAGTACAACCCCTAGAAGTTTTACACATTTAAAACATTGAATTGGTGAACGTTCCAAGGAGTTACTCTCCAAGTCAAGGAGTTGGTACAGAAGAGGCTGATATTGTCTCTCAGAGTCAAGCACAGAAAGATTTCCAAGTTGTAATTTGATGGGACTCCATAAATTAAATAACAAATGTGCATTGTAATAGAAAGTCATATATGATTTTATCAGGCTTACAGAGCCATTTTAAAGACCGGTTTTAGATATATTAAACAAATATGCACATTTATAAAAAGAAAATAAAACAGACTCACAAATGTAAATACAGTACTAAATGATTAAGAACGTCATTGATACGGTGTTAACTGAAGTTAAAATATAAATGGGGCAATTTGCTGTTCTGAAAAGTGGTCTAGAACTCAGAGATCATCTTGAATTTAATTAAACACAACTATGTCAAGAAAAAGTCAGACAAGGAAATAAAAAGCAAGTCTATAACAATGCTGCACAATGAAAGGAGTACAAACCACAGAAATCATTTCCAAGACAGAGTATGAAAGTAACTTGTATCACTGACTGTTCATTTGACCACTGCTTGTAAAGATGCGTGATGTTCTGAAATCACTCTGCCATGCTCAGATAACCGACCAAGCCTATGCACACAGCAAAACTGTTATGGTTGGTTGCACATTTTATGAATGAACACAAGGATCATTGAGACTTCTTAGAAGCACTGCCTGGTTTCTAAAACATGGTCCGTGAGTGGGAAGTAGGGCGCATTGCTATTTAGTAATGGTCCAGCATTGTAAATGTTGCCCGTCATTAAAATTGATATTCTTTATTTTTCTTCCTAAAAGTTACATTAGTAACTAAATTAATAAATTATGTCAAGAATGTACCATTTTTTAATTGGAAACTCTGTAATGAGATAGCTATCATCTCATAAATCTATTAATTTTCAGTGCACGTAAAGTGCCTATATTAGGCTGAGCTTTTAGAATTAACCAGACAGTGCAAAAACTCCTTTGCTCAGTTACTCTTTATTGTCTCAGTACACACCAAGTGTGAATTAAAATGTTTAACATAAAACCCATAAAAGACTTACCCCTGGTAGATACAGACATCCTGAGACAATGCATCAATTATCTCATACTCTGACACACTGTCAATCCTTAAAGTTTAATACAGAATGGAAGAGATACATCTACAATCCTCGTGAAGGCTAAAGTCTCTCTTACTAACAAGGTTGTCAAGAACACACACACTGCTCATCACACACACACACACACACACACACACACACACACACACACACACACACACACACACACACACCTTCTTACACTGAGGTAAGAAGAAAGATGTCAACAAGGAAACGAACAAACTTAGGAACACCAAAGGTCCAAGATAACTAGTCAGCAAGCAGTAAATAATGAAAAATAAAAAACCTCCGTGTACCACATGTACGGGTGACAGAACTTATCAAGAAGAAAAGGGGAACCTAATGTATAGGTTCAAAACACGGGGCTATAGAGAAGCAGGTCTACAGGTAATGAAACAGCTGAGGAACACCAGAGGAATACCTTGGTTTGGCCCACGTACTGGAACACAAACAAAATAATGGTTTAACTAGAGAGCATAATGTTGGAGTGACTACAAGATAATAATGATATCGGTAAAATACGTAATATCATCAAACATAACTGGAACATTTTGTTGACTGGTGACAAATTTAGAACATTGATTACTTACAGACCTTTATTCAGTTTTAAGAATAATATCAATCTGAAGAGACTGTTGTGCAAGAAAGTACGACTAGTAGTAACATCGAATTTGGTAACAAATAGACAAGGCACCTTTTGCTGTAAGAACTGTAAAACTTGCCAGTACATTAAACATAGGTTCATAGTTTCACAGCTGTGTACTAGGCTAATGGCCCTGGAGCCTTTACAAGCCTAGCACATAGGATTACCCTGGCATTCTGCCACCCAACCTTACTTCCTAGTGCCTCTGTCAAGTAGAACCACTGGAGTGATCCCCAGCATTAATTTTTTATTTCTCATCCTCTTATCAAGATTTCACTTGAAGAGGGCCAGTGAGGTGCTCTGCTTGACATGTATGGGAAGTCTATTCCATAGCATGGGCAGTCTCTGGGTTATGAACCTGTCCCAACAGCATGTTCTGTTGATTGTGGTAATGAGGTTGAGGTCTCTGGAGTGTGTGGTGTGGAGGGATTGGGATTTCTTTAGATGTAGAATTTCTAACAGAGCTGGCTTTGTAAGTCAACCAGAGATTGCCTCTAAGTAGGTGATATGAGACAGAGAATAGTTGGCATTTTTTGAGTCTGTCCATATAGGACAAGTATTTAAAGCCTAGGATCCTCTTTGCGAGGTACATTTGTGGTCTCTCCAGTTGTTGCAAGTGTCTAGTGAGGTACATGCCAAATGGGGTATTGTACTCGATGACTGGCCTAATGAGGGAAGAGTAGAGGGAGACAATGACCTCTTTCTTCCTGGATGCAAAACGCTTAGTAAGGAGACGTGCCACATAGAAGGACTTTCTGACCACAGTGGCAATGTGATGGTCAAAAGAGAGGTTGCTGTCAACCCCAGATCTCTTATAACACCTTCTGTGTTCAGTAGACTACCATCAATGTGGTAATTCAAGGGAACCGGGTTTTTTCCCCAAAGTGGATGAAGACACATTTTTTGGCATTGAGCTTAAGGCCATGGTTCGGACACCAATCGTTGGTCTCAGTGAGGCCTTTCTGTGGGATGTCTACATCATTTGGGGAGTTAATAGCACACAACTTACAATCATCTGCGAACTGTCAGCCAGAGTCCCTTCGTGTTGGCCTGGACTTCAGAGAAGTAGATACCAAACAGGCAAGGACCCAGGACCGAACCGTGTGGGACTCCACTCGTGACTGGTCAGCAGTCTGACTAGGAGTCAGCTACTTTTACACTGTGGGTTCTATCTGTGAGCCAGTTTGCACCCCACCTAGTGATATAGGGATTGATGCCTAGCTTAGTAAGCTTTTCTAGGATTCCTGAGTGGGGAATGGTATCAGAGGCCTTGGCCAGATCAAGATAGGCTGTATGAACCACCTTACCTTCATCCACAGCTCTGGTGACTGACTCAAAGAAGTTGACCAAGTTGGGCAGGCATGATCTACCCTTCACAAAAATAAACTGTGTAGGATCCACAGTTTGGAGATTCCCTATATTCTTCTTTATTAGGTCCATGATGATGCGTTCCACAGCTTTGCATATCAGACTTGTCAGGCTAATGGGGCGATAGTTCCCAGGGTCTGTAGTCGCTCCTCCTTTGTGGAGAGGGATGACTGCAGCAGTGTGTCATTCGGTAGGGACAAAGCCTGAGGTGAAGCTGTGATTGAACAAGACACACAGGTGAGGTGCCAGTTCACTCTTTAGTTTATGTAGAACACAGCCAGGGATACTGTCAGGTCCCATAGAAGCTGTATTCTTGGCCTTGGACAGTACTGTTTTAACCTGTGCAGTAGTAATACTGGGTGCCTGGCAATCTATTGGTATTGTGATTGGTCCTTGGGGGGGGGGGGGGGTAAAGTTAGCACTGAATCTGTCCGCCAGAATATTTGCAATATCTGTTGGCTCAGTATAGATGGTACCATTGTGCAGTAGCTCAGAGCAAATCTGGGTATTGCCATGGAGATTCTTTACATAACTGTAGAAGGCCTTGTGATTGCCTTTACTATCTGCTGCAATTCTGTTTTCATAGCTAGCTTTAGAGGATTTGATGAGGGATCTCAGCCTTTTGTTGAGCCTGATAACGGAGTCTTTCCAGTCTTGGGATTTCACCTTATTCTGCATCAGTTTCCTCCTCCTGTTGTAGAGTTTGTTTATGGCAGGGGACCATCAGATTGGCTTCCTTTTTTTTTTTTTTGAGGAGAGCATCTTAGTTCTATTGGGTATGGCGAGATCCATGCATTTGGTACATGTTTGTACAGTGCATTCGTGCATGATTTGGCAGTCATGCAAATATTTTCCATCTGCATGGGTGCCGTGAAGTTAGCCACCTGTGTTTTTAGGAGCACAAAGTTAGCTTTGGAGAAGTTTTTCATGGTGGTTACCTTTGTTGGGGGGGGTGGGAGGGATGTGGATTTCCAAGATGATTAGCTTGTGATCGGATCTAACCAGGGAGGAGTTGACTTTTGGTGTAGAGCAACGGTCGCCCATGTTAGTAATGACCAGGTCAAGGATGTTGCTACCTCTAGTGGGGGTAAAAACGAGCTGGTCCAGGGCATTGGAATTAATGAATTCCAGAAAGCATTGGGCAAGTGTATTGGTACATGAGTAGTTTTCCAAGTTAATGGAGGGGTAGTTGAAATCGTCCAGTATGAGAGTGTCAGGTTGAACCCTAATATTCTCCAGGGTGCTTAGGAATGTGGAGTGTGAATCTTGGGAAATGGTTGGGGATCTATAGCAGGCTACGACCTGAATCGCTGTCTTATCCAATGTTAGCTGCACCTGAAGTATCTCAGATGCATTATGTTGGGCTACCAGTCTGGAGGTGTGCGCATCCTTTATGAATATGGAAACACCACTGCCTTTGGAGCTTCGGTCTAAGTTCTGGGACCGAAAGGTGTGGAATGAGTTGTAGCCTAATAGTGCAGGGGTGTTTTCTGCTACCTTAAACCAGGTCTCTGTTACAGCACAAATGTTGATGTTCTCCATTTCAAGGAGTACTTAGAGCGAGTACATTTTGAGATTTAGACTTCCAGCATTGAGCAGCATGACCCTCAAATTTCATTTGTTTGTAGCTGTTAGGGTGGTAATTTGGTCTCTGGAACACCGCCTAAAAAGGCACTATAGGAGTGGCAAGAGCCTTGGCCAGTAATCGGAAGCCAAGGGGTGACAGATGCAGGCCATCTCTGGCAAAGCATATAAGTCTATCAATCATGTCATCCCAGGCAGATACTGGATTCCCTTAGAATGACACCAGAAACTTAGCCAATTGCTGAAATCAATAATTTTCTGCTTCTACTGTGGTATAATTCTGGGTGATGGTAGGATGCTGCTCAGGGCTAAGGTCATACCTGCCTGGGCTACATAAGCCGAGAGCTCCTCCATGTCTCTTTTCATGTAGTCCAGGGAGGAACGTCTCAGGTCATTCACACCCACATGTACAATGACAGAGTCATATTTGTACCTGTTGTTGAGGGACCTGAGTGCATGCGTTATGTGGCAGATCCTGGCGCCTGACAGGCAGATGACTGTTACTTTCTCCTTATTCAGCCTAGTGAGTGGGGCACCAGTGTGCCTCACTATTGAGTCACCTATGACTAGTGTGTTGGACATGATGTTTTGCCTCAGCGGCTTTGGCTGAGTGGCACACTGTTTAAGAGAGTTATGTGTCTCGTGATTAGTTTTGTGTTGTGGTGGTTGAGTGCGTTTCTGCCTTGGAGGCCTCTGCTGTTTGGTTAGATTTTTATTGAAAGCCTCCACGAAGGTGGGTGTGTGGTTTGTGTTTTTATGTGAAGGCAATGCTGGTGTGTTCTGGAGGGCTGTGTGTTCCATGTGGTGTGGTGCAAGTGTTGACCTTCTCCTCTTGACCAGCTATTCTGGTCTTGGCTGGAGAGTGCATGGCTTCCAATTTGGATATACAAGTGCATTTCTCACAAGTCTGAGTGTTGGGGGGGGGTAAGAGGGCAGGGTTGTCAGTGTACATTAGGCAGTTGATACACTGCATCAGGATTCCCAAGTTCACCAGGTTAATAGAAGAAAGCACAGGGAACTCACCTTTAGACATGCCTGGAGGGGTGGGCATTAATAAGTATTGGAGCCGTTTCCTTGCAGAACATTTAGTGCTGCTGGCACTTTTGTGTACTACAATAATTGCTACAAGAAGTCTGGTAAAGTGCTAAACTAACAAGCTAGTAAAAGTGCAGGAGAGGAGAGAACTAACAGATCTAAGGGAAAAATTGAAGAGCTGACTTTGGCACTGCTCGGAAGCTTACAAACAGTCCTGAATACAGCAAATCTGTACCTGGACTAGACTAGTTACAGGAAAGGTGGGGAACACGCGCAAATACAGGCTTTTAAACCAGACAGTTGAAAGATGGAAAAACTGCCCAAACGGCCAGTAAACTACAATTTCTGGGCCAGAAACCACTCCTCTTGTGATAGATAGGCTACCCAGTGCTTACCACTCCCAATGATAAGCTAGAACGCTTCCCACCAACACATATAAGGCTTGGGGAGGCTCAGAAGCTTACCAACAGTCCTGGATACAGCAACTCTGTATCTGGACTAGACTAGTTACAGGAAAGGCAGGAAACAAGTGCAAACGCAGTCTTTTGAACTAGAAAGTTGAAAGAGATGGAAAACTACCCAAACGGCCAATAAACTACAATTTCTGGGTCAGAAACCACCCCTCTTGTGGTAGATAGGCTACCTAGTGCTTAGCTCTCCCACTGATAAGCTAGAAGGCTTCCCTCCAACATACAATGGCTTGGGGGGCTCAGAAGCTTACTAACAGTCCTGGATCCAGCAAATTTGTATTTGGACTAGACTAGTTACAGGAAAGGCAGGAAACAAGCGCAAATGATAATATTTTTCTACATCCTATTACTGACAGAGTATATAAACCAGTTTTATATTCGGACTGTCATACCAAACTATTTACTTGGCAAAGTGCACAAAATGTACTGGCTTTTATTTTGGCAAAACAAACATAATGCTAAAAGAACGCATCTTGCAACATGTTAACAACATCAAGTAAGAGGTACAATGGAGTACTATTGCATAACATGTCACAAGTAATCCAAGACACATTTTAGTTTCATGGCATTACAATTGATTAAAGAAGATTGTAGAGGGGGGTGATATTGCTCATTATACTGAATATGTTGAAATGAAGTGGATTGCATATTTGCATGCTGATCACTTCCCTGGACTAAATGGAGTTTTACCAGTGAAGCTGATTCTCAGGGGGAGGAGGCCAAAATCTTGGATTTGATCGGTTCATTGAGCCAATGCAGTTTTAATGAATGGGAGTCCAATATGGTAAAGAGGCGTGCATTGAATAGAAACATTTTATTGTCTACCATGAGTCCTTAATGTGCTTTTATAAGTATATGAATAGAATCTAAAGAAGGGTGAAAACCTGAAAGCACTTATTCTATCTTTATTAGTTGTTTTAATAAAATGATATGCTGCTTTTCATGGTGGTCCAAGGAGGTTTTTTATTTTTCATTATTTACTCCTTGCTGACTAGTTATCTTGGACCTTTGGTGATCCTAAGTTTGTTCGTTTCCCTGGTGACTGGTTTCTACCTACTGCAAGGAACACACATGACTGGCACTGACACTGAATCTACTGAACTTGGATATTGACCTGCTTCACCAGTGATGAAACTGTTTAAGGACAGGACGTGGACAGTCCTACATAAAGACTTTAATCCACTCATTGAGATGGACTTAACTAAAGAAAATCCACTGAATGTAAGACCGGAAATGGAGACTGAATATTTCACTAAACTTTTTCATGAACTAGAAAATGATTTGTATAAACTAAAGTGTTTACAATGGCAACGATATCATTTAGAAGACAGTCTCTATTTTCAAGTTATACCATGTGGACTACATGTTTTACGTATGCCCACATATGGAGAAGTGTTTCCTGACTTATTGGCGCGATGGAAAAAGAATTAATTTAGAGACCAGTTTTAGATATACGAGTGTGTTAATTCAGTTCTTTGAGCCAGTAGACATAGAACTTATAACAGCCATTGAGAAGAAAGGTTGAGATTAAATGGAATTTCTCTATTGATGGTCTCTGAGAAACTGGATAAATTTGTTTCATACCCGGTCACTGTATGAAAATAAATTACAACAACAAAGAGAGAGAGAGAGTTAATAAGAGATTTTCAAGATTTTAAAAAAGGTGATATTTTTGTACGGCCAAAGCCAAAAAATAACAGCACTAGCATTAGGCAAGATGATAATAGAATTGCTGGTAAAGCTATAGACACACACATCTCTCCTTTTAAAGAAACAGTAAAATCGTCCTCTAAGACAGTAATTAGTAATGAAGAAATGGATGAAATTCCGACAATGACTGAAAGCTTACATGATGCCATTTATTTAGGAGCTAGACCTAAAACCAAAATGAAAGCATCTTTGGTTTTTCACCATCTACCAGCTCCTATGAAAATGAGTTCAGTTTATCAGGAACACTCTTCCAGCAGGGAGAGAAAATGCAGAAAGATGTCGAGATGATTATTCAAGAAGAAAATCAGTTAATATACAATTTATCATGTTTTAGTTTAAGTGAAGCTGAACGTAGTGTGTTTGATAAAGTACTCAGTTTTGTCCCATACAATCAAAATTACATGAAGTTAGGTTCTGACAGAACATTTTTAAATCAAACACAACACTTAAAAGTAATGAACAAAGTGTAACAACCACTGCACCACAAGTCACCAATGCAACGAAGTTCAATTGTGGAAAACAATTTATTAGCTCAAGACTTAGCGCTTTCACCATTAATATGGCATCATCAGAGTCATTTAAAACACTAACAACCTACACAATATATTCTCCCACACAGCCCCACCAATTAATCATGTCATCATAATTAATTTGAGATAATGAACTCCAATCAATTAATTATACATATATAAAAAAACCTTCTACCCCCCACACAAGTAATACAAAAAAGTTCCACATACATTATTGTTGAGAGTAAAAAAAGTATAAAAACATTTAAAAAGTTGTTTGAATGTGTAAAAACTCCTGTTTTTTATTGTGTAATGAGCCACCTATATTATGGCTGACTTGTGTTTCAAAACAGGCTTAAGAGAAATGTTATCATTGAGACCAGGGTATCTCATGGCATTCAATCGCAATTGCCATTCAGTCTCCAAAAGAGCAACCCTGTTTTTTATGTTGCCCCCTGCCTCATGGTGCACTCTGTCAACTACAAAAAACAAAAACTTACTAAAATTAGAACAATGGCTGGTGTGCAAATACAACGCATCGTGCCCATCTTTTTTCTTAATTGACCTAGTGTGTTCCATGATCCTGTCCTTAAGCTTTCGTGTAGTTCTTGTTTTTTCTAGTTTGAACATCTGCGAACTGTCTGTATGACCAGTAGTAGCATGAATTTGATAACAGAGAAGCCACTGCCTTTTGTTGTAAGAACTGTAAAGCTTGCCAGTACATTAAACATGACATTTTTCTACATCCTATTACTGCCAGAGTATATAAACCAGATTTATAAGATGATTGTCGTACCAAACACTTAATTTACTTGGCAAAGTGCACAAAACGTACTGGCTTTTATGTTGGCAAAACAAACAGGATGCTAAAAGAACGCATCCTGCAACATGTTAATGACATCAAACATGAGGTACAATGGAGTGTTATTGCGGTTCCCCTTTATAATCTCAAAATAGTGAAATCTCGAATTTCAGTATCTTGAAACTATAAAGGTGAATGACTCTCAATCTCAAAACCCAAAAGCACAAAACACACAATCACGAACATACATACACCATACAACACACACACCATTCTACCCACACCACACAAACTATACAACCCTACACTAATGTAACAAGGGTGGCAAGCCCCCTGCACCCCCCATGTGGGGGGATGTGTGCCCCGCACCCCCCTACTTATATATACCAACTCTGAGATCGCACAAACAGAAAAAAAAAAAACTCGCACCCAGACATTCTACAGTCCCTCACACACACACACACACACACACATACACACACATCACACAAACACCAACAAATCCAACACTCACACTCATACTTTCACCTCCCTACCCTAACCCAAACGTGCAACTTACAAAAACACTCATATACACTCACTCACCTTAAATTCCGGACAGCATCCCAGCCAAACACTTTACGTAATGTAGCGCAAATGCACAAGCACAGATTCAAGATATTTGGATTTGTGCTTACTCACTTTTGCTATTTTGAAGTTTTGCCTTTATGGTCTCGAGATACTGAAATTCGAGATTTCAGTATTTTTAGATAATAAAGGAGAACCGTTATTGCACATGTCACAAGTAATGTGGGAAACAGTTTTAGTTTCATGGTATTACAATTGATTAAAGAAGATCGTAGAGGGGGTGATATTGCTCATTATACTGAATATGTTGAAACAAAGTGGATTGCTGACTTAAGTGCTGATCACTTCCCTGACCTAAATGGAGTTTTACCAATGCAACCGATTTTCAGGGGCAGAGGCCAGACTCTCATATTTGATTAGTTCATTGAGCCAATGCAATTTTAATGAATGGGAGTCAAATATTGAAGAGGCGTGAACTGAATAGAAAAATTGTATTGGCTACCATGAGTATTTATTGTGCTTTTATAAGAATATGACTAGAATCTGTAGAAAGGCAAAAGCCTGAAAGTGCTTATTCTATTTTTATTAGTTGTTTTAATAGTTATATGCTGCTTTTCGTGGTGGTCCAAGGAAGCTGGAAAAGATGATAACAGCTGTGTACCTGGGGCTAGGATCTGTAATACCATGCATGCACTGAAATCACTGCACCACATGAATCTACATGATGCTATCATAGTTCCTGTAGGTGTAAGTGACCAGAAACGCACCTCACTGGACTACATGAAGAGAGACATCATGGATCTGTCTGAATATGTGCCAAATACAGTTAAGTGCCTTACATGGAGAAGCATTCTACTTTCACCTAGGATGATGCCACAGTATGAACAGAAATGACCAATTTAAACAGTTAGGTTAGTTTCTGGCATCACTCCAGGGGGATATAATATCTACCAGCATATGAGGACATGGTTAACAGATCATGTTGCTTTGCCAAGGATAATCTGCACCTGTTCCCAATGGACTTTCGCATGGTAGCTAAAACTTTATCTACCCTCCTAGAGCTTTTTTATGAAATGTCAAACTGACAAAACTATGATGACTGAGAAAAAAAAAAAAAAACCTCTAAGAAACCTTAAGGTGTTACTGCTCAATGCTAGGAACCTAAACAAGAAACTCCTGAGTCTACAAGCTCACTCAGAAGAATGTAGATATCTGCGCTGTTATTGAGACTTGGTTTAAAGTTACAGAGAGTACAGACAGGGGCTAAAGGAGGAGATACCTCAACTTATACTGGCAACGAATGCAACTCCAGGTTAGTTAATCAGGATGAAGCCTTAGAGTTTATCCATGCCCAGATCTCAATAAACAAGGTTCTGTACTATCTACTGGCCAGCTACAAGTCATCCTCTATGATCAACTAAGCTCACAGCTCATAAATCAACATACCAGAGGCACTCAGCATCCAAACACCCTTTTCATGAGAGACTTTAACTACCCCTCTATAGACTGGGAAAGGTACAAGGCCTCTAACTCAGAGGGACAGTATTTCCTGGACTTTGTCAAAATAAACATTCTGGGCCAGACAGTGCACACACTAGCCAAGGGATCAAATACACTGAATGTGGTAATCACCAACATGGGAGACCATTGCCCCTGTTCCCCCATGCCACATCCTCATTGGTGAGGTCAGATCACAAACTAACACAAAGCTGTCTCCCTTAAAGTAAAAATCAACCTATAAAACCCAACTAAACTATGAACAGCAATTATTCTAAAGATAACTTCACCCTGTTAAGTGACAATTTGTCAAAAATAAACCCTGAGCAAACATGTAAATTGTTGCATTGTGGCTGAAGGAAACTCATATCCAATACTAATTGCTGGTGTAATCCTAACTTTATCATGGTTTATAACAAAAGAAAAAAAAAGTCATGGCCAAAATCAATTAAACAAGAAACTAAGAGGTCTAATAAAGTCTAACAAGGCCAACTGCAAGGGCAGGATAGCCTCTCAGGCTAAGGACAGCTACAAGGCCATCAACTATGTCAAGGACCATAAATGTAGCACACAGCAGTGTGCAGAACTGGTGGTAAATGGCACAAACTTTTCCAGGCAAATCTTTTAGCTGATAAAACTAGCTGTAAATTTACCCTCCATCCCCCACTACTCCATGTGAAATACCTTCTAGCATATCTCCCCCAACTAAACAACAGGGAGCAGGTCTTGGTGGTGTAAGGCCAAAAGCACTGCATCAGTAGGCCCCATATAGTATCCCCAATTGCCTCCTAGATAGCCTCAAATGTGACTTAGCAGGATCACTAGAGTCACTCTTCAACTACAGTTTCAGAACAGCTTACATACAAAGTAAAGGGAGGGCTGCAATGGTCATGCCTCTCCACAAGGGTGAACTATCAACTGATCCACAGAACTACAGATCCATCAGCCTGACAAGTGTAATATGCAAAAACATGGAATGAATTATCATGGAAGTGATCAGCAAGGACATTGGCAACCTACAGACATAGGACCTTTCCAAGTTTAACTTTGTCAAGGGGAAAGGCTTGCCTACTCAGTCCTGCAGACTTCTTCAAGAAGGTCAACAAGGCTATGAATGAGGGAAAATGGTGCATTCTACTCTTGACCAAGTCAAGGTGTTCAATACAATATCCCTCTTGGGATTGTTGACAAATTCTCAAAACTAGACAAAATCCCTATTTAACTTACTGGATTGCTGTCTGGCTCACAGACAGGACCCTATGAAGTCAGGATTGGAGAGACCACTTCCACCAGGAGAGGGTCAGCAGTGGACCACCACCAGGGTTCTATGTTGGGCCTGTTCCTGTTTCGCATCTACTTCTTGGAAGTCAGTGCTAATGTTGAAGGCCTCTGGCTCATCAAGTCTGCAGATGACTGGAAATTCTGAGTTATCGTAGATTCTACCCATGACACCAACATTCTACTAGAGGGTCCGACACAAATGATTGGTGCCAGATCCATGGATTAAAACTCGGTGCAAAGAAAAGCATTACAGTACCCTTTGGGAAGTTGTCCACCCAAGCTAATTACTCCATTGATAAAACACCACTAAGTCTTGACCCGATAGCTAGGGGTCTGGGAACATATGTAGGCAACAATTTGGCCTTAGATCAACATGTAGCCAAGATAGTAAGATAATCATTCTATCACCAAACCCATAAGCAAGGGTATGGCATTCAGGTCCAAGGAAGTCATTGTACCACCCTACCCAGCCCTTAGCAGACCCATCATTGAATAAGATGCCTCCTTTGGTAACTACCTAACCAGGCACTTACAGTAGTTTGAACACCCTCAAAGGTTTCCCACCAGGAACACCCAGGGTATAAATATCCTGCCCTACATAGACTGAGTAAAGAGATAGAGTCTTAAGGCAATCTCCTACAAGTTAATGACAGGTGGTCTTTGCCTGGCATGCAAGACCTCCTCAGACCCAGCTCTAATGGACCTCATGCACATTCACAACAAAATGATCAGTAACACTAAATCCAAGGACATGAACTTTGCCTGTGACATAAATAAAACACTCTGGAGACACCAATATGTGTATCAAAGGATCCTCGCACTACAGAACAGGCTCCCCATCCACATGAAGTAGAGTTCATCCCTGACCTTTTCAACAGAAACTTTGATCAATGGATGGAAATCAAATTCATCCCAGCCTGACCCCCATGTCTCTGATGGACAAAGGCCAACATAATTTAACTAGACCCAAACTAACATACTCTCTGTACCCATAACCCTTATCTACCCCCCCTACCAACATACCCGCAACATATAGGCATCATTGTTCTCGAGGACAAAACTGGGTTGGGTTGCAGAGCTAGGCTTATAAAGATCCTGGTGGTTGATAGTCCAAGACAAACATATGAACCTGAACACTTCCAAAACTAAAACAATGCCGTTTGGTACCTCCCGTAAATGACAGAATTATTCTCCATCACTTCTTACCCATGACCATCTTGACAACCCCATTCATCATGCCATCTCCTTCAAATACTTTGTGATCTCACACTGAGCTTCCATCTTCACATAGAACAAATACGGAAGCAAATTAATTCAGTTCTATTTTGGTCCTATAAAAAAATTCCCCCTTTCTCTCCAGACCAACCAGGGATGCCATACACAAAAGCATTCTACTAGTACAGCTTGAATATGGATGTCCACTGGTTGCAGCAACATCCAGGAAACACTCTTCTACCATCCAAACTATAAGCAGCTCTATCTGATGTTTCATTACCCTCTCTCCTAGAAATGAGCATCACTGTATCAAGGTTAATGAAGTCAAATGGTTACCTGTCCAGCGACATGCCAAACTGCTTCTTGGATTTCAACTCTGCAAGCTCCTCGTAGAGCACTCCTGTCCTTCTCTTGCCTCCAGCCTCTTCAAACAACCCTCTAGTTACAAGTTAAGATGGCTTAATCATGCTGATCCTCTTCATCAATGTCCCAGAAGCAGATTTCATTGGACTAAGCATGCCTTCTCCATCCTAGGCCCCAAACTCTCAAAATCCCTGCTTTCTAATCATAAAATCCTCACCTCACATCCATGAGCTCATGCTCAGATTAAAACTCAACTGATGTCTGAGTCAGTCTACAAATGCACTCTCACTGGACACATCATGTAATCCCCCACATTTCTGTTCACCAGTCAGGTACATTTGTCTTCCTCACATTATTTCCACGCACTAATATGTCACATCTCTACCACAGTGCATACATTGCACATACTTCATTTCTGTGTTCCCTTGCTTTATTTTGGTTATATTTTACACTTGGTGCTCTGTCCCTTCACTGTTTAACTCTCCTCTTCTTCCCTCCATTCTCTAAGTCATACCGTCCTATTGTTCCCTGAACTGTGCACTTTATTACTGTTACTGATTCTTTGCTACTTTTACACATCATTTTGTTTAATTTGTCTGCTGTCATTTACGTTTGTCATAGGATCATAGGACATTACTAGGCTATTGGCCCTGAGGCTCTTATAAGCCTAGCCAAGAGTTTAGCCCATATTTAAACAAGTCAGTACCCAAAGTCCCTGTCCAGCAAGTACACAGTTGGAATCCCACGGGTGTATTTTCTGTTTCCCATCCAGTTATCCAGGTTGCACTTAAAAAGGGATAATGAGGTACTCTGCTTGACATGGAGCGGGAGTCTATTCCACAGATGGGGGGAGTCTCTGGGACACAAATCTGTCCCACCAACATCTGTCCAGGCTAAGGTTGAAATAGGGCAATTTGGATCAGTGCTCTACCCCAGTTACCAGACTGAATAAAAAAGTAAATGCATTCTGTTCAGTTGGATATTTTTGTCACACTGCCCAGTTTATTTATGTTTAAACCACCTGAAAAAGAGATATTTGCCACCATGGTGGGATTGCTTTGCCTTTTCTTGTAACATCTCAAATCTTCTAATAAAAGTAAGACAAACAATCTCCTATAACCAATTTTGCCATATTCGCTTCCAAGTTTCATTGTACTAGTTCTAAATTTGTTGCTGATGTATATAATGGTACTTCCTAATGAATGTGTGGTGACCTTCTCTGCGGTTAAAGCTGCTTAATAAAGGAAGAGGCCTCATGTATATGAACGAAGCACTGGTGTCTCCAAAAATAACATCCAGAAGATTTGAGGCTCTGGTACTGGAGACAACTATGTCAGCAAATCCATACTCAAAGTACTTCAAATAACTGCTTTGGACTGTGCTAAGCAAAACTATGAGCATTTACAAAGGCGCCCAGATAAAACAGCAGGTGTTTTCCTTACGTATTCTGTATGTTCTTTATTAGTCTTTTCATTGTTGGGTGCTCAAACTACACTTCCTACAAAATTTAGCAAGTGGCGTAGTTCTCTTTTCAATCATATTCACTCAGATTGTTTTGGTTCGGTAGTGTGCATGACCTAACATAAACCTATACATGTGATTATTGATACTCCACAACAAATTGTCTCTGTAACTATGTAAGTATTTAAGAACTTGAGCAATAAATACAAGTCAAATTAAATTAGCACAATTAAGCAATACAAGGAACATATAAACAAAATGCCTTGTGCAATTAAGGAAAAAAGTTTGATCGTAAATGTGACTGCTGGTTCAGTTTTAGGAAAAGTAGCAGTTTACTGGAGAGAATATGTGGCTTTTTCTTATGTAGTACAGAGAATGACATTAGTAAATATACTGTAATGAAAGCATTTACTTTTTTGGCTTTCATTATTTTTTTTAAGCCAACATGTTTTCTTTATGCCGGAAGGGAACCTGAGAAGTTATTCTCTGTTCTAACTTGAACCACATTAAAAGAAACATTTTCTTTGCCCATGCAGTTTGCAAAATGAAAGGTTTATTCAAATATGTGACATTAATCTGGCTAAGACTGTTATTGGCTGCTGTAATGCGGTGATGTGTCAGGAAAGACAATTTAAAGGATGTACCTTGCTTCTCGATTTACACTTTAGGAAGCCTTAAGAAAATGCCCAATGCCTACGCTTCCTATGATCTTTGGTAGACTGCACAGTGTAACTTAGATTGTTTCCCCATACTTTAGAAAAGTTGTTAGAAAGAAAATGTAAAATGTACAGTGGCTAAATTTCTTATGATCATCTTACGAATTACACAGTGTAATGCTGATTTCTCCCCCCATTGTCACCCTGTTTTTTGAATTGCTGAAATTGAGTCTGAGGAAACTAAACCTAAATTTCATTCAAACCCAACCTGTTAGCCTGATCTGTATTTCACATTTTTAATGGTAGTGTGCATAATATGATCAAACGTTATGCTGGCAGTCTGAATTCTATTTCCCAGTTGGTCAGATTCTGAACAGCAGTAAAACTCTGAGTTGCATCCAGAGATTGATGACTTTTAACAGATTCTCTAGACACTAAAATTATGGGATGTGCTTCAACTGTGGCATCTGTCATTCTGTTAGTCACACCAGAGTGGCCTCTATGTTTTTTATAACAAAACACTGGTTAAATTTGAATTATATATCATGCTTTCTACGGTGGTGCAGCGGTAGCGTTATTGCCTCACAGCAAGAAGTTCTCCTGTTCGATTCTCGGCTTGACTGCGGGGAGTGCCTTCTGTGTGGAGTCTGCATGTCCTCCCTGTGGTTGGGTGGGCATTCGAAAGACATGCGTGAATGTGCGTGCATTCGTTGAAGGTTGAACGCTGAGCTGGCACCTCGGCATTCGTGAAAATCTACTGCCAATCATTAGCGGACCGGAGTTCCGCTGTGGCGACCCCTAAGCGGGAAAAGCCGAAAGATCAACACCAACTTATCTGCATTAATTTAAGAAAGCTGGTCAGAAAACTTAATTGTAGTAAAATCCTTTAGTTTTTTTACATCACATTTCTGTCATCTTTCACAAGCTTTTGGTAAAGTGCCACTAGAAAGTCAGACACATGCCAGAAACATTGTACAGAGGCTTGGCAACCAAATGTTCACAGTTTTCTATACATGAAACCTGTCAGTGCTAATAACCTACTGCACATTAACAGTAACCATCCTTTCGAGATTAAAATACGTTATCCTCATAGTCAACTGATACATTTGGCAAGAAATACTTCAGATTCCACTGTAAGGAAACAAACATTTCTCTCAGAAGTTACTAAAGCCATGGACCAGGGGTATCCTAATCAATACATTATCAGAGAAATATATTTTAAGAACAGAACCTAGGAAGGTCTGACGGGTCTAAGTGCTTAGGAACATTTTTCTGATAACTAATAATGTCAGTTGAAAGAAAAAACAATGAGTACAAGATTTGTTTTGCATCATGTTACCTTGATCAAACAAGTGAAAACTTTTGTTTGCTTGAAGTGGGTTATCATAAGAACTCTCACAGCAGTAAGAGCATTCTGGCATATAAACATTCTTCTAATTAGAGTGAGGTAGGTACTCGCCATCTAAAACAAGACATGCTTTCCATTCTATGCAGTTAAATAAATGAGTGAAAGTGATACAAAAATCTGGAAACGGACATTTTATTTACCCTTTAAAGCAGATTGTAATAATGAAGTACTGGCATATGTGATTATTTGTAGGGAAAACAGAAAGGGTGTTACGCATTCAGGTTAGAGAAGATTTTTGGTATTTAAAAAAAAAAACTGCTAACCCCCAGGTTGTATGTTATGTTAGAATTTCCTGATTATATAGTAGAATTTCTGTTCCAAGTGTTAAGTTTTTGAAGATGAATCAGTGTGTGTGGGCGTAAGAGTTAAATTACAGCTTATGTTTTGGTATGTGAATCTAAGTGACAAATCGGATTAAAATAGTACAAATGTATATGGACAATGATTGTTTTCTTCAAATCGGTTAAGTGAAACCAGCTAAATATGGCTATTATGTACGTTTTGGTGTTTGCACTGCCGAGAAAATGTGATATTTGTTACATCATTAGGTTTCCGTTTGCTTATATTATTTAATCAGGTACTCCTAATGAGAGTGTACTTATGTACCTAATGCCACTTTAATGTGTTTGACTAATTGTTACCGTCTGATGATGGGACTGAATTAGTTCTTTTTTATGTCTGAAAGATGGCATTTTTCAGCATTTATATTTATTGGGGTTTTATTTTTGCCTTTGTATGTTTACTTTAACAATTGCATGGATAGTGAATGTAGATCTTTTCCTACGTTTAATGTATCCCAGAGAACTGGATGTTTAAGTGTTGAATTTAGTGTGTTTTTTTTTAACCAGTGCCCATTTTGCACAGCTTCTTCAACTGTCTTAATGCATTAATAAATATTCATTATGATATATAAAGAATATGCAATCTGATACAGAATAAAATAGTATGACTGGGGTGAAGAAAATGTAGGACCTAGAAATAGCCCGATGACCTGATCAGGAATGCTGTTATTTAGCAGAAGGGGTGGACAAGCTTACTCTTAAGAGTGACTTGAGATCCAAAAGCCCCAGTATTAGGAAAAGTACAGTTTTGTACCTACCATAAATGTAGATGTTCGAGGATCTACATTGCTGCAGTCATAACCTGTGGGTAGTCCGCTGTCCTCGGTCGGCCCGAATACCAAAGAGCTAGGCTGGCGTCGGTCATTGTCGCCTAGAGCTGACGTCAGTACGTAGTAGTACTTAAGCGCATGACCGACGCCATATCCTCAGTCTTTCTTGCCCCAGATGTCAGAAGGCCTAAAAATGAAAGGCCAGAGCCAAAATAGTAAACGCCCAACAACCACCAGTGTAGAAATAAAGAGTATCCCAAAAAGAAACCCAGCAACCACAAACTATATTGGGGAAGGAGGGAGGGAAAATTGGACTGCAGCAATGTAGATCCTCGAACATCTACATTTATGGTAGGTACAAAACTGTACTATGTTCTTCGTCTCACATTGCTGCAGTCATAACCTGTGGGTAGAATCCCAAAGCAAAGGAAAAGGGAGGCTGGCAAACTACAAAGCATTAGGAGCTGCTAACATGCCCTGTAAAACTGCAGTGGCAAACCCAGCCCTGGACTTGGAATAAAGAGGGAGATGGTAATGCTTAGTAAAAGTGTGTGCTGAACTCCAAGTAGCTGCCTCCAAAATATCCTTAGTAGCTACACCCCTCAAAAAAGCAGTAGAAGTGGCAGTAGCCCTAGTAGAATGAGGTCTGATCCCAGCAGGAACATCCTTCCCATGATGAGAATAGCAAAAAGCAATACAATGACCAATCCACTTTGAAATAGTCTGCTTTGAAACAGCTTTCCCTTGTGAACTCAAAGCAAAAGAAACAAATAACTGTTGAGTCTGTCTGAACTCCTTAGTTCTGCTCAAATAGTAACGTAACTGCCTGTGGATATCCAAAGAATGCAAGACTTTTTCCCCTTTATTTTGGGGATCAGCATAAAAAGTAGGCAAATGAATAGAATGGTTCAAGGCCACATTAGAAATCACTTTAGGCATAAAAGTAGGGTTAGTTCGCAAAGAAACTCTATCCTTATGAAATATCAAAAAGGGTTCAACTGCCATGAGTGCCTGCAACAAAAAAGCAGTCTTCCAAGACAAAAACTTCAGTTCAGACGTAGCTGCAGGTTCAAAAGGAGGTAAAGTAAGCTTCTCCAACACAAAATTGAGATCCCAGGAAGGAGTAGGCGCTCTACGTGAGGGTCTTATATTCTTTGCCCCTCTAAGAAATTGTTTGAACAAAGGATGAGAAAATAAAGGAGGGTCACAATCATAGTGAGCAGAAATGGCTGCAGCATGAACCTTCACAGAAGAGAATGACAAACCCTAGTCTAGTAATTCAGTAAGATACTGTAGTGCAAAACTCAAATTAGGCACTGAAACATCAAAACCCTTTGCAGTGCTCCAAAGAAAAAATCTCTTCCATTTATCAGCATAAACTTTTCTAGTGCTAGGCCGCCTGGCTTCCAAAATGACATCTAAAACCTGTTGAGGAAGCTGAGACCCCACCGGCTCCATCACAGAATACGCCAGGCTGTCAGATGGAGGGACTGCACCTGAACATTGAGAAAATGATTGTTTGACTGGGACAACAAATGAGGAACCTGTGGCAGAAGCCAAGGAGGCTCCTGGATTAAACTTCTCAGCAGAGGATACCAATGCTGACGTGGCCAATCTGGTGCTATTAGAATCATGCAAGGCTTGTCCTGCCTGACTTTCAAGAGTACCTTGGGGAGAAGAGGCAGAGGAGGAAAAGCATAAACGTGAAGGTTGTTCCATCTGAAAGATAGAGCATCCACTTTCCAAGCATCTGGGTGGAACATCTTTGTGCAAAATTTTGGTAGTTGAAAATTCAGTGGAGAAGCAAACAGATCTATGTCTGGAGTTCCCCAAGCCACAGTCAATTGTTTGAAAACCTGAGGATCCAGTTTCCACTCGTGGGGATCCACAATTTGCCTGCTCAATATATCTGCTAGGGAGTTCTGTGCTCCTGGCAGAAACCGTGCTTGAAGATTGATTCGCAAGCTCAGAGCAGTCTCCCACAAAATCATTGCTTGCCTGCAAAGAGGGTAGGAATGGGTTCCCCCCTGCTTGTTGATGTACCACATGACTGTTGTGTTGTCTGTTTGAATCAACACCTGTCCCGGCTGAAGTAGGTCCTTGAAGGCCATCAAAGCAAATTGGACTGCTAACATCTCCTTCATGTTGATATGCAAATGTAGTAGTTTGGGAGGCCACATGTCTTGTATCCATTTCCCATTGAAGTGAGCTCCCCAAGCCAAGTCCGAGGCATCCGTTGTTAGGATCTGACTCGCCTCTGGTCGGGTCACAGAGAGTCCCTTGTTTAGGTGACATTCCTGAGCCCACCACAAGAATTCCTTCTGGATGCAAGGTATATCTGAATGACAGTGTCCAAACCATGGCAGTGTTGAGTCCACACACTTTTGAGATACCATTGTAGCTTCCTCATATGCAGTTTGGCATTGGGAAGTACTAGAATGCAAGATGCCATGAACCCCAAGGCTTGAAGGACTGTCCTTGCAGTCAGCCTGGACATTACTGATAACTGCTGGAAGTATAGATGAAGAGTTCTTTGTTTGTCCGAGGTCAGAAATGCCATCTGAGAAGCTGTATTCAGTCTCACACCCAGAAAGCACATGTCCTGAGAGGGCACTAGACTGGACTTTATTTCGTTCACAGAATACCCTAGGCACCTTAAAACTGCCATTACATACTGGAGATGTTGTAGTAATTTGTCTTTGTTTTGAGCAAGAATCAGGCAATCGTCCAGATAAGGATAAATTTGTATTCCTCTCTGTCTGAAGAAAGCAATCACAGGAGCCAGAACTTTTGTGAATACCCTGGGTGCAGTAGATAATCCAAAGGGCAATGCAGAGAACTGATAATGAGAAGTACCATCCCGAAATCTCAGGAATCTCCTGCAGCTGGGCCTGATAGGGATGTGAAGATAGGCCTCTTTTGAGATCCAGGGTTACCATCCAGTGATCTTTGCCTAGCATAGGCAGAAGTTGTTGTAATGTTAACATCTTGAACTTTGGAATGTCTAGGTAGGTATTGAGAATGGACAAATCCAGAATTGGCCTCCAAGTGTTTCCTTTCTTTGGCACTAGGAATAGACGGGAATAAAATCCTAGGCCTACTTCTGACGGAGGGATCACCTGAATTGCCTCCATCTGCAAAAGCAAAGAAATCTGCTCCTGAGCCTCCAGCCTTTGCTGAGGAGGCACATCCGGCATGCCTTTGAAAGGAGGAAAAGTGTGAAAATAAAACTTGTAACCTTGATTTATTATATCCAACACCCATTTGTCCTGGGTGACCAAATTCCAGTTTTGTTTGAAAAGTCCCAACTTTCCTCCTAGAGGAGCTGCCAGTAAAGAAGGGTCTGGCAGCGGAAGATACAGGTCGTTGGGTCTGCTTACAAAAGGGCTGACCCCTGCCCTCACCAGAAGACTGTGCAGGAGAACTAAGTCCTAGGTCTGAAAGAACCCTGAGCGTGAGCCCTGCCTCTACCACATCTAGACCTGCCCTTAGACTGATAATCCGAAGAAGGATAAGACCATCCTCTAGCAGGCCAATTCCTACTAAACTTAGGGGGCTGCACCTGTATAAAATCCTTGACTGTCTGCATAGACTTAGCCTTATCTTCCATCTTTTTCAAAACTGATTCCACAGAAGGACCAAAAAGTACTTCAGATTGAAGAGGAGCATCCAAAATCCGAGCCTTAACATGCTCTGACAAATTTTGATCCTTAAGCCAGGCATGTCTACGAATAACTGAACCTGTAGCAGCCACCCTGGATGAAGCCTGAAGAGCATCGAAACCACACTGCAAAGAATGTTTGCCAACTTGATCTGATGCATGAACCAACTCCTGGAGCTCCTTACACACTATACCCTCAGATAAAGCATCCACCTTAGATTTCAATTGGCCTAACAAAAAGTTCTGATACTTCAGCATATGAAATTGGCAATTCAAAGCCCTCATAACTAACGTAGAGGAGGTGTATACTTTTTTCCCCCACCTATCTAACGCTCTAGAATCTTTATCCAAAGGAACTGGATTCTTAGCCACAGAAGCCCTGACACCCTTCGGACCTTGAATAATAGTTTCCGGATCAGCTCTAGGACTCTTGTACAAATACTTATGTGCTTCTGGAACTCTGTAATATCTGTCTGGCTTAACAGGGGCCGGAGGCAAAGAATCAGGATTAAGGGAAGATTCAGAAAAAACATCCTGAACAACATCTAAGACAAGAGGAATAGCCAAGGGCCTATGTTGTGGCAGAAAAAAAATTCCCTAAGCCTTTTCCGAGAATCTGAAAAATCTTGACCTTCCCACTTGAAATGTTCCCTCATGGAATGTAAAGTCTCAGAAAAAGAAAAATCCTCTGGAGGAGAAGCAGAAGGACAGGAGTCCTCTGCATCCGAATCTGAATAGGAAGGGAAATCCTGAATTTCTTCAGCTGAGGAATCAGAGTAGTCTGAGGAATGATCCATTCCCTCTAAATCTGCCTCCACCCTAGGCCTCTTCTCTGGGGGGGCATAGAACCCCTGATTCAAAGTAATCAAGTCCTCTGCCATTTTTAGCATATGCTTTTTAGGAACAGGGGCTGGAGAGCTAGAACTATGACCAGGGCCAACAAGACCAGGTTTGGCCTTAGCATGGCCTTTAGCCACTGAAGTAGAAGGCCTAATAACCTTTTGTAAAGATGGAACTACAGATACCCGAGAAGCACCCTCAGCCTGACCTAACTCCTGAGAGGCCAACTCCTGCAAAAGTAAAGGTTCCCCCTGGATTCAGCCGAACCCTCGGCAGGATCCACAGATTCAACCGGAGGCTCCGTAGAACTGGCGTCCGCAACGGACGACTCATCCGGTTTAGACCTCAAAGATTTATCCTTACGCTTTTTAGCGGTAGCGGGCGTCGGAGGATCCGACGGCATGTTATAGTTACACCGTTTACCGAAAACAAGCCTGGCACAGTCTAATCTTCGTTTAATGGTGCGCTTATTAAATCTAGCACAAAAGCGACACCCGACCACGTCGTGCTCAGGCCCCAAGCAAGGAATACAGAAAGAATGATAATCCCTATGAGGTATCTGTTTCCCACAAGAAATACAATTATTAACTTTTTCTGACATCCGGATAACTGAGGCAAGAAAAGACAAAAATTTCCCCAACGGGGTACTTAGCCCAACTTGGTCTTCGGTCTGAAACTCGATAAATGAAAATTTCAGAACGCCAAACGGCACTTGCAAACGCTGCTTCTGCTTTGGACCACGCGGCAAGAAAGACTGAGGATATGGCGTCGGTCATGCGCTTAAGTACTACTACGTACTGACGTCAGCTCTAGGCGACAATGACCGACTCCAGCCTAGCTCTTTGGTATTCGGGCCGACCGAGGACAGCAGACTACCCACAGGTTATGACTGCAGCAATGTGAGACGAAGAACATCTGCTTGTTAAGCAAAATGTGTTTCTGTAATAGACAATACTGAGTATGTGATAACAATTATCAACTAACTGTGCTTGGCACCATACAGCAGTAGGATAAAGTCTTGAATGTTCTCTTGCTGAACCAGGTTTGAGTAGCTGGAGTAAATAGAACTGCCAGGGAGAGATGGCAATAAGAAATTTGCCAATTTTCTCATCTTGTGGGGAGATCGTGATTTAAATCCTGCTGCCTGTGCACCTTTATGACAGATAGCTGCCTGCAAATGTCAGTAGCAAAGATGAAGCATGTATAACCTGCCAAGAAGTGCATGTGTATTACAAGAGGATGGAAATGGGTGGGAAAACATTTGAATTTCAGGCCCAGCACTGACCGCATTTGTTAGCCAAGGTAGGGACAGGAGAAGGTTGACTTGGAAACATATCAGAGTCAGCCCTTTGGGTGATTCCATACCAACATACAGTGGCTGTCACCCTTCACTGCCCTGAGAAAAATAGAAGGCTTTGCAAGGAAAATCTCCACTGTAAGGAGGGGGCACTCCCACAGGTCATACTGGCATTCTGAAAACATGCAGAATGTAAGGAATCAAACAGAATGTTAAATGTGTTTTACTTAAAAGTCTGGGCTTCATATAAGGCCTTTCAAGAGGTGGCCATGAATCAGTCTGGTGTCACAGACTCTCTCACCCGGCCAATTGTCTAAACTTTCCTTAAATTGTATAATGGGTTATTTTTTTCTGCTTCTAAGTGGAAATGCATTCTATATCATAGATCTTACTTGTCTTAACCTCTACAAACATATTTTCATTTCTAGTTAAAGAATGTTCCTAGGATTACTATCCCAGGATTGCCCCAAAAGTGTCAGCCTGACTATTCAATAATTAACCTAGTACAGTGATAGTATCCCTACAAAAGTGTCAGCCTGACTAGTCAATAATTAACCTAGTACAGTGATAGTATCCCTACAAAAGTATCAGCCTGACTAGTCAATAATGAACCTAGCACAGTGATAGTATCCCTGATCTTTACCTGTAGTAGAGCTTAGTAACATCCTTAATCTGTTTAACATGGCATTTTTATATCCTTTCTAGTGTCTCTGTTCTAAGAACAGATCAATGTTGCATACTCAATAGTTGGTCTTATCTCGGTTTTATATATTGGAATCAAAATGCAATTATCCCTACTAGTTATTGTGTGAAGCATGTTCTAAGATTCTAAGATCATAACACTTCCCTATAGCTTCCATTATGTTGGGGGTGAAAGGAAAAGTCTTTCTTAATCTTGATTACCAAATCCCTTATACAATCAACTTCTTCCAAGATTTATTTTAAGAGCATAGGGATATACTAGATTCATGGTACAGAAATGAATAGACTTAGATTTCTTCATACTGAACTTCATTATTGCATGTTCTAGTCCAGGTCTCCAAGCTGACTAAATAGCTTTGCATCATATGTTGGTGTGAAACCGTTGTAACTACTGACCTTATTTTTGAATCATTGGCAAATTTTCTTATCCATATCTCTCTCAAGAAAAGCTTGACCTGGACAAACTATTAAAGTGGGTCCTAACACAGACCCCTGGGGTATCCCTAGGCTAACCCTTTTAGGGACAGAGATAGCTTTTCAGATTTTAACCCTACAGTTTCTATTGCATTTCCATTGGGATTTTCAAGAGTTTTTCTTGTCCAAAAGAATCTCTTAGTAGAGCACTTTTGTACAATAATGAAGCATGCATGTTGCACTAAATTTTTTAAAATATTTATAATATTGCGTATTCCCAGTTACATGCAAGGTATTACTGATAGCATAATGTATGTTTTTAAAATATGTATACAGTTTTCCTATTATGCAGTACAGTTTTATACCTATTTTAATATCTTTGTGACTTTCTAGTTTATTTGGTTTAATAAATTAAAATAAACATAGCTCTGCTTTCCAGAAGCAATACACTTTATTCCATTCCACTTAAAATTTTATGTCCACTAGATTCTTTGTAATTTAGTTAAATAAATGTATCATTATGCATTCACATGTCCTATTTTTCGCTTGAGGAGAGTCTTGGATCTGTTCTTTTTTAAATTTACTGGTTGAAATGGCAATCTTTTGAAATGTTGGGACCCATTAAAATGAATCCAAAAATACGGAGACTGAATAGCCAAAAGATTGGACTTATATATACTAAGTCTGAGATGCCATTTCTTGTAACATTCCCTTTTCTCTGAGGTATGGGGATCTTGAAGTTTATACAAGTTTGACGGGGGGGGGGGGTTCTTTTTTTTTTTTCTCCCCAGCTTTTCCACACTTGGCATTTTAACTGCTGACATTCTGATAGAGAGCCGTTTGAAATCCAGCTTTAGTTCTTGCACCACTTGGTTTTGAAAGAACCTGCACAGTACTTGTACCTTCATCCAAGTAAGTATTCAGATTTCGCTTAAAGTCAGAAACCCCCCTATTTTAGCTTAGTACTTGGTAAAAAGCAGTAATCAGTCTGCTCTTTCTGTAGCATGAATCAATCTAGTGTCCAGTATTGTTTATAGTACACTTATGTATGTCACTAGATTGTTAGAGCCCAGTTCTGTGAAGTTCAGATCTGAGGACCCATACTTTTGTATTGTGCTGACTTTAGTGTAGAACAGTGGGTTAAATACAGCCAAGTTGAACTGGTATACCAGCCAAAAAAAGATGCCAACAAAATCCTTTCCCACAGGTGAGTAAGCTTGAATTTGATTATAATAAGTAGAGAGCTGTCATGGGATGCATTGGTGTGTAAGGTTCTATCCTTACAAAAAAAATCGGTTTAGGACATTGGGACCATTCCTTTATGTATAGTTGGTGTATCTGCTTAACCAGGTTGTATGTGACCTCTTAACATAGATCAACAATTTGCAGTAAGTCAGCAGAGGAGACAAATCCCCCCGCATACATAAATAACTGGACTGGAAACTTGAACCATACCAAATTACTGAAAATGAAGTCATGGTCACAAGGGGTCACATAATATCAAGAATGTAGAAGCAAGAAAAACAGATACAGTAGTTCATCGATTCATAAGTAGTTTCTAGGCTTGCAGTCCAGAGGCCCATTTAGGAGCCTAGCCCAAATTTTCAGTTGCCCTCCCAAGTACTGCCAGATTAAGTGACTTGCTCAAGTTCATTCAGTAGGCAGATGAGGGTTGAAGGAATCAAATCACAATTCACACAGTCTTAACCTTCTATTCTAAGTGCCAGACTTGAACTCATGAATGCAAGATTCAAGTCTGGCAGTGCAGAGTAAGGCTGTGAGCTCTAATTCCTATGGTACACAGTTTGGATTCCCTCAGCCCTCATGTCTCTACTGAGTGACCCTGAGCAAGGTGAATTAAAAAAATGACAAAAGCAACACTATTCAAGGGATGTTCAGTGTTGCCAACATTTCATTTCATTTAATCTGGGATGTATTATTTACACCATCCCTTATTTGTTTACTACATAAACCGTGCAAACAGAGCCTAAGGGAATTAATCCCTGGACTACAAGAAGCAGCTTTCAATGTGTCATAGTTGTAATCCTCTGTGTTAACTGCCAGACCCATCACTCTTAATGGCTTTTTTTCTGTACTGGTCTCAAAGGTCTTGTCAGTGTTTTCCCTCTCTCACATACTGTGATAAACCAGAAGGATCCACATTTCATTAATAAACAGAAAAAAACAATTTCTCCTTTTTTAGTTTCTTTAAAAAATAGAGGTTTTACTATTATGACAGGAATGGACCCATTGTTAAGTCGGGGTCATAACTACAGTTCATGAAATCAGTTTTGTCCTAGTCTTTGATGTATGGCAACAGTGATCTTCTCAGCACTCTCAGTTTAACAAGAACTGTTCTCAGAACAATTCATAGAGAATTAACTGCATTGGTAAAATGTTTAAGTATCCTTGTAAATTATTTTTGTTAACCATTTAGATCCTGTTAGTACAGGAACCATTTTGGTATCCATATTTTACAATGTTCTCATTACTACATGCAAGTCTTGATGTTTGAGAACTTTTGTGTTCTAATATACAAACCCTAGAGTCACTAGGTATAACTATTTCAATGAGTAATGTTGGAATTAAAGAAGTTGGAAGAATTATTCAAATGAAAAGTAAAATTCAGGCCAAAAAGGTTGTGTGCACACATGGAAAATGCTCAGGGGTGGCAGTTTTAGTGTAGGGGAGACTGTTCCGCACAGGTTAAAAAAAAGGGGGGGGGTAAGTAAGAGTTGACTGAAATTCAAATAGTTAACTTTGTTATAGAAGGGAATTTCTCCTCCTTTGCTATGTAATTTGAATCACTGAATTTTTATTTATTTATTTTACATTTGGTTACTGGGAAAGTCCGACTACACATAGGTCCTTTTTCAGTGGAGGCCCAGGAAGAAAAGCACCACAAATAACATTTACATAAACAATAATAGTTTACAGTTTAGTTTACACAGTACAGGCATGTCTGCAAAATAATTTGACTAAATTGACAATTTGGGCACAGGAGAATAATATGTTGATAAATACATCAAAAACTAAGCATATGAGATTTGGGAGACAAACTGAAAGGTGAATATTTAATACAGCACACAGTGATTGAAACCGTGGACTCATTTAAGGACCTATGTATATGGGTAGATTCAGCTATGAGTTTTTCTAATCATATCAACCAATTGGATAATGATAGCTATAGAACTATAGGTTGTATAAAAAGATTTATAAAGTCTAGGAAATCAAACATAATGAAGTAATTGTTTGTTAGTTACATTAGACCCAAATCTGGGCATGGAATAACAATATGAAAACCCTATAGGAAAACAAGTATGAATAAACTGAAAAGAATACAGCGGAAATATACTAAGGGCATCCATGGATGTGAAAATCTAAGTTATTAAGAAAGGCTAAAATATCTGAACTTGTACAGTGTCTCTTACAGATATTTAAGAAGAGATCTTATTTAGGTATATAGGGCATTTAGGGACAACTACCTCTGGGAATGTTTGGGGTCATCAAAAAGTACTAGAGAATCACCAGATAATCTATGTAGAAGATTCTATAGGAATGAGAAGTGTACTAATTGTTTCTCTGACAGAGTAGCTGATGCTTGGAACAGACTACCAAATTACATTAAAGCAAGTACTAGTTTAGATATTTTTAAGAACAGCCTGGACATTTATTATGGTAACAAGGGTTTTGGCATATTGGCAAAGCTAGAAGGGTTTTAATGCACGTGCTTGAAACATTCGTATGTATGTATGTAATGATGAGTACCAATATTTAACATATAAAAAAATGTATATAATAGGATAAACAAATACCAGTCTTAGTTTCATCATAGAGTAGCTTTTACATTTTAGCAGCTGTCAAAGGGTATAGCAACAGAAAGACATGGATAGATGTAATTAAATAAGAAAAAGTGAGAAGAGAAGTGGGATGAAAGTAACTGATGGTCACGTGGAAGAAGAAAAAAAAGTAGGAAGTGTAGGTCTTAGCATTAGCCTGTACGGTCACATCTGCAGAGCCTGGAGTTCAACAAATGTGATTTTAAGGACTTTTTAAATTCAAAGTATAGAAGATTTTGCTGTGATGGGGGGGTGGGAGCTGATGGTCACGTGGAAGAAGAAAAAAAGTAGGAAGTGTAGGTCTTAGCATTAGCCTGTACGGTCACATCTGCAGAGCCTGGAGTTCAACAAATGTGATTTTAAGGACTTTTTAAATTCAAAGTATAGAAGATTTTGCTGTGATGGGGGTGGGGGGGGGGTGGGAGCTTGTTCCAGTGTTTTGCTATAGTAGATGGATGAACCTGCTGTATTATTATCTTTAGTTATTTTGAGTCGAAATTTGTTAGTGGAGCATAGTTGTCTGGTTACAAGAGTATGGGAGTATCAGGTCTCGTAGTAAGGGGGTTTTCTTGGGATGATACAGAATTTTGTGTGTCAGAGTAAGCTGATCATATAGTAGTACATGAGGAAGTTCTAGTCAGTTGGTAGCAAATTTGACAATTTTGTTGTAGCAGCTTCCAATTTGGTTAGGTTAAGATTTTCGATGGTTGGTTAGGACTGGAGAAGCATATAGTAGTGTGGAAATAAGATGTGTGAGTGCAATAGTGGCCCTAGTAGTGTCTGTTAAAAATTGTTTACTTCTATATAGAGTACCTATATTCTTCTGGGCTTTCTTTATGGTAAGAGAAATATGGATATCAAATTTCATGTTCGAGTCAATCACAACCCCGAGAAGGTTTGTGTGGGTAACAAGAGATATGATAGTCTTATTACTGGATATGATGTTGAATGAGAGGTCAGGTTTGGTATGTTTTGTGGGTTGTAAGATAATAACCTGCATTTTGTTTGGGTTCAGTATTAGCTGGTGGTCAGTGAGCCAAGATTCAACAGAGAGAAGGAGGCTTGAGTTTGTGCTAGTTCCTGGAGTGAAGAGGAGGCGCAGACTAATGTAAAATCATCTGCGTACTGGATGACTGAGGAGTGGAGAGTAGAGGTCTACAGGTTACTGGTAAATATAGTAAACATTAGAGGTCCGAGGATGGAAGCATCTGGAACCCCTACTGTTACTGGTAGCAAAGGAGATAGTTCCTGGTGCCATTTAACTGATTGCTGTCTACCGGTTACCACTCTAAACTGTTTTGGCTAAGACTGAGTACTGAAGTATTTCATTGTTTGTTTATTTTCATAAACCAAGTAAAATAATTTGTAAATAAAAAAAGCATTTTTCCAGGGGATAAATACTGTGGCACCCCCATGTCAGGGAGTTTGACCCACACACCCTCTTACTCATATGTAATATACCAGCTCTGGGGTTATCCAGTGGTGCCACATGGTGGAAAAACACCAACAGTTCATAGTGCTCGATCTTAAACAGTGGGCTGGTGGTGAATCACAGAAGCCTATAAATTGTTTACCAACTACGATGAAAAGCTTTTCACTGCAGCTGCATTTGACTGCACGATAGGCAACCTGGGTAATTTACGTGACCCTAAGGGAAATTAATATGGGATCTTCAATATCTTATTTCTAACTTGTGAATCTTTGCTGGAAGATAAAAGGGAATAAATGTGTGTAATAAACTGTATGCTCTTGTTGTCATATGATCAAGTGTGGTACATTTTTGAATGAGTTGTGTGTTGTGAGATGAGCAATGTTACTATGTGTAGGCTGTAAAAGTGAATGTATCTGTGGTTGTTTACTGTACATTGAATTAGGTATTTGACTGCTGCCATGTTACGAGTTACATCATCAACAACCTGTAAGTCACCATGTCTTTTTATCCATGAAAGAGGCAACCTCAGAGTTGAAAGAATTACATGGTGGTGATGGGGGGAACTCAGTTCTGCCCAACAGTGCTGCAGATGGACTTAAAACCTAATGTGTGATGTTACATGTTTGCATGATGTATTTGTGTGCTTCTGCTGGTGTGAATGAATGTGCTGTATTCTCATGATCAGTGTCTACACAGTGCAGTTTCAATGTATGCGATTTCAGAAATGCATCTCACTGAAAATTGGTAGAAGTTACTGATTAACAATGAGCTGGACAGCATTTTGTTATCATGAGATACAGGAGTTATTTGTGATATATCATTTGTCAGTAGCTTCATAACTATTGATGACCAGATTGTGAGAAAGTTTCATGGGAGGTAAAGCAAACCTCTTCCACGGACATTTTATGTACAATATTATATATATA